>NW_024065921.1:693522-857663 GCF_011947395.1 Colletotrichum karsti
ATTCCCCAAAACCCCCCAAACACCTCCCGGGGGGGGGGGGGTGTTGGTAGAGAGAAGGAGGAAGGAAGAGAGAGGAGGCACATACCTCACGACCAAACTTGTTCTCAACCTTTTCGGCCAGAATCTTCTTGCTCACCCACTTGGCGACAAGACTGGCCATGGTTGCGAGTGTGCGTGGTGAAACGCTGCGGCGTGGCAACGACACTGAATGACTTCCCTGGATCGACTTCCTGATGAGCTGTTGGGTTGAAAACCGGGGTTGGCCGTTTGTTCGACGCGGGACAGAGTTGGTGCTATGTCTTCCAGAGCAAAGCAACCTGGATCGAGGGTTGCGGTGTGGAGAGTAGGGGAGGAACAACGTCCAAGATATTGTCAGCTTGGGGAGGAAAAGTGTCGATGATTTAAGTATTTAGACAAGCATTGAGGGCCAGAAAGGTCATGCAGGCAGGGTCCGAGTCACCACTGACAAGTTGCGTCTCGACGTAAGGTCGGATTCGAGTGCCCAGAATTCCTGTTTTATCAAGTCAGGGGACCAGCCAACGATCATGATGTAATTCTGTCGGTCACTGCACGCCAATGCACCTTGAACCATCCCGAGAGGCCTCTCCAGTGGGGCTAGAGCAGGCTAAGTCACTGTGTTTCACATCATGCTGCAGCGACATGGCTGTAAGGCCTTAGCAATTGTACGACCCGACTGGCCAGCAAAAGTCGCTGAAAGCTGAGGTGGTGGCCGCTTCTGCCAGCCCGTGACGGCAGGAGGAATTGGACCTAGGTACCTTAACAGGACGGGAGGGCCTGGCGGGGCAAGGCCCATGTTCAGCCACGCAAGTGTGGCAAGTGTGGCAAGTGCCCGACCGCTTGGCCACGACAACCAAGGTGGCTTGGTAGGTTTCTCCAGATCGTCAGGTCTCAGATGAGTGGATATCGACCTCTCGGGTCTTTTCCGGGACAGATACACGTTGTCGATGGGGAAAAGTCTTGAAAGGAACTGCTTGCTTTGGCATGCGGATAGGTGTATTGGCACACGTCCTTCTAAGAAGCAACCTTGGTGTCTACTAGAGAACCGGTGCAGACCGGATGGAAATTGGGCTGTGTTTGACAGTGCACAAATGCTGCTTGTATGCACTGTATCTTCTCTCTGACTGTGGTGTTTTAGACAGTGCGAACTGACCATTTGCAAGGTCGGTCCTTCCAGCCAATCAGCTCCGCCCGCAAGTCGAGCTTCCCGCCACACAACATCTGCCACGTCCGTCCCACCTTCTCCCCTGGACCTGCCAGAGCCCTGCTCTTTACTGGTTGCACCCTGTCCATCGTCAACAAAGAGTGTAATGCAATGTTTCTCCGCCTTTGCTCAACTCCAACTCCATAACCGACCATCGAGAGGCCGCTCGTCAACTATCCCTTGAGGTTCCGTCTCAGCACCTTTCGACTGCGCCTCAGCCACGAGTGAACGTGTCCCTCAAACCGACCTTATTCCTCCAGTTCGATCCATCGCTTACCTACCCGCCGTGGCCGATTCCAGCTGCAGGCGCATTCCGGTCGCAACCGGGAAGCTTCGAACCTGAGCCTCAGCCTGAGCCGCTACCCAAATCACCCACCCCGTACCATGCTATTGCTGCACCTCGTCTTGTATCCTACACATACTCGTCGCCAGGAGCTTTTCTCTACCCCATTCACACCGTCCGGTACTGGCGACTAAGACTTAGTATCAACTTTTCCACGGACATGGTCCTGACCGCCACCCAAAATGGCCGAAGAAAAGATGCAGCTGGAGGATTGTATGTTTACCCCACACCACACCTCGAACAAACTGCCTGTGGCCGCAGCGAGCCAGCTTTGCGCCTGATCCCCTCATTCTTTTGCAAACGAGGCTGACACATAATAATCGCAGGGTTGGACGACCTCTGCGTTCGTTTCATCATCAACCTGCCTGAAGAAGACCTGTCTTCGGTTGCACGCATATGCTTTCAGATCGAGGAGGCGCAATGGTTCTACGAAGATTTCGTCCGGCCGCTCGACCCTACACTTCCCTCCATGACCCTTCGAAGCTTCAGTCTCAGGATATTCCAACACTGTCCTCTACTGGCACCATTCTCAATCGAAAATCATACCAAGGCTTTCGAGGAGTTCTTGCAGTACAAGACGAGAGTTCCCGTGAGAGGAGCAATCCTGCTAAACGAAGCCATGGACTCGACTATCTTGGTCAAAGGATGGAAGAAAGGTGCGAACTGGAGTTTCCCTCGCGGCAAAATCAACAAGGACGAGGACGATCTCGAATGTGCCATTCGCGAGGTATACGAAGAGACGGGTTACGACTTGCATGGTGCCGGCTTGGTACCTGAGAACCGAGACGTAAAGTACATTGAAGTTACCATGAGGGAGCAGCAGTTGAGGCTCTACGTCTTCCGCAACGTGCCCATGGACACATATTTTCAGCCCCGAACGAGGAAGGAGATCAGCAAGATCCAGTGGTACAAGCTGTCGGAGCTTCCAGCTTTCCGAAAAAAAGGTGCTCAGAATCAGAACGACGCGGCCGCGGCTGCGAATGCCAACAAGTTCTACATGGTTGCCCCGTTCCTGGTACCCCTCAAGAAATGGGTCGTGCAGCAGAAAAAGAAGGACGCTGTCAAGGTCGCTAGTGAGCAGCATTTCCAGCCTCACCCGCTCCACGACGAGCTCGTGACCGAGGATGATGTATGGCAAACGGAGCCGGTCACGGACGCTTCTACGCGAACGCCTGCCTTGGATACCTTGGAAGGCGCTACTAAAGAACTGCAGCGTCTTCTGAAGGTACAGCCGGCAGCGGCGCAAGCCATTTCGGTTCCTGTATCTTCGAATGCCGGTGGAGATAAGGGTGCATCGTTACTCGCCATTCTACAGGCCAAGAGTAGGGATTCTTCCCAAGCAGTCCCGGCCGCTCAAGTTCCTCATACACCGCTCGATCATACCATGGCAGAGATGCCCTCCCAACCGCGTAGCCCCCATGGCCAGCATCATCCTCAGCAACGGGCACCGCTCGCAAGCTATCAGGCTCCACCCGGCTTTCCAGTTGCGCCAGACGGAACGCCGCAGCAATGGGCCTTCTCCCAGTCTGGCAATGCCGGCCTGGGCACTCAGACCAGACAGCATGACCCATTGCTTGTCAATGGCCTTGCCTACGGGCACCCGCAGCCCCCTCTAAGACATCCGCAACCGCTTCCCCCCCAAGTCCAGAAGTCCTTACTAAGTAGAGGGGCCTTCGTCGACACAACGACACCTCCCCCGCCCAAGCGTGCGCAAGGAACGGTAAACCAGACCGTGGTTACGACGCAGTATCAACAAACGCAGTATCAGCCGCAGCAAACTCAGAACATGTTATATCAACCAAAGCCTCCTGCTGGTCAGCTTTCGAACCAATCTTTGGCGCTTCTCGGAGTTCTCAAATCCGAGACGAAGGATGTCGATCCGGATGGGACTCAAGCTCATTCTGCACAGTCATACAGCCAATCTTCACCGGTATCTATTCAACAGTCAATGCATGGGCAGGGAATTGTCCAGGCGTACGGCCAACCGCAGCTCCTGAACGCAGGTCCCGTCCCACCTCATCCCAATCTCGCCTCGAAGCAACGAGGCCAGCAGCCCGTTGACCCAGCTCATCGATCTGCCCTTTTGAATATGTTCAAAAAGCCCGAGATCAGCTCTCCTCCTGCAAACCAGCCCGCTGAGCTTCCGGCAACCACTGCAAGCGCGGCTCTTCTGAAGGGAGTTTCGACAACAAGAGGAAACAACCAAGACGTACCTAGTCCCGTTTTCCAGACCCGCGGTACCCAACCTGTTTCAAGTAGCCCTCTTAGCAGGCCTCCTCAAGGGCCTGCGGATTCGTCTCCTCAAGTTTCTCTTCGCAACCTCTCTCTGCACCCGCAACCTGGAAGACCTCAGCACCAAAGTCCCCAATCCATGGGGGGATACAGCCCCAGAACGGCGGAAAACCGTAATCTATACCAACAAGGTGCAAACAACAGCCTGGCAGCATTCAACTACTCGCCACACATGCACCCTGGCCAAACCCTGCAGCCGGCTGACAATATGAATAAGTCGACAGGCCCTCGTGGTTCTTCCGTGGTGGCAGCTCTTGCCGCTGGAACAGACAAGCCTGCCAGCCTGGCAAGTCCTCCGGCGGCATCAGCTCTTCCGGCTCCAGCCTCTTTGCAACGAAAGCCTGAAATGTCTACAGAGCAGAGGCAGAAACTTCTCTCGCTCTTTGGCAAGCCACAGTCACCGAGTCCCGGCCCCGGTTATATGGCAGATGACAAGGGTAAGGCGAGAGAGATGCTGCCGCCCGATATGACTGGGATGCGATCGCGTGTGGCCTCTCTTGCTTCTGCAAGCGGGCAGGGCGTGCCGGAGGGTGTGCCGGAATCTCGGCGTGGTAGTCAGACACCGATTTCCCCCGCGGATCGAAGTTTCCTGCTGGGCTACCTGGCGTCGGTGGCGAACAACGGAAAATAGGATTATGGGACCAAATAATGTCGTTACGCCGCCTCGATCTGAGACTTCACAGCTTTCCTGCATCAAGCTCCGGGACCGTTAGACATAGTCATTTAGTTGGAGTCACATTTTTTTTTTTGGCTTTTAGTCGTTGCATTGCTAAGGGTTCCTGGGATTCGACGACGTGTTTACATTGGTAAACCATTGCATGGGGTGAGACCGAGCAAAGGTGCAGGATGGGATGTTCAGGCAAAAGATATTATACCCTGGGGTGTGCCTCGTCTGCCGGTTGCGCTAGAGTAATCAGAGTCCATTTTTCGAGCCGTTTGGTCGAGGTTGTCAGTTCCTGGGGTCTGGGGGAAAGTGTCGACTCGCTCCATGATACCATGTGCCTGTCTGCCTTCTGCTCGCGGTGGCGTGACGTTACGTAGCCGGTTGACACCGGTATCAAGTAGCGGCTTTCCGTCAGCTGCGACGCCTAATTTTTCTCATGATTGTCGTTCAGCTGTGGGTACGCTGTGTGACATTTCAAAAGTGGGCAGATAGAGTGTGGGATAGTTTCTTTCGAAAGTTTGTCGCTTATCCCATCGACACTCGTTTCATTTCCCGCCCTCCCTTTTCGGGTAAATGTGGGATGCCCAGGAAGACGGGGAGGGAGACAGAAGGCTCTGCCGTGTAAGATCGAATTCTAGTCAGCCGCTCTATACGTCCCTCCATCGAACGACTTACTGCGGACCATGGTTGTGGCCGGAACACAGGTGGCACCATCAGGATGTGGCAAATTGAACCTATCAGTGAAGCTGCCATTCTTCGAGCAAGGTATAAGTCAGCAAATAGGAATTCTTCCATCTTTCCAGCAGTAGTTATTTAGCAAGTACTGGCCCTGCAAGCAATATTCGAGCGTCTATTTCACCACTTGCGAACCTTTGCAGAGCAGAAGGGGACGATTCATCTTGGAGACACACATTTCAACTCACTTTTCCGTAATGTTCTTCACCACCTCCCCAGATGCCCTCTTCATCTCCCCCAAAACAATCGACCCTATCGGCTTTGGCAAAGTTGCCATCGTGACAGGTTGCAGCTCGGGTATCGGCCTCGCATGCACGCAACTCCTTCTAGCACATCAGTACATGGTCTGCGGTCTCGACGTTCGCGCGTTCGACTACTCACTCCTCCAGGAGTCGGACCATGGCCGTTTTCACTTTCACCGGGCCGACCTCACGGAACTGAGGGCTTGCGAAGATGGGGTTTACGCGTCGATTGCGTCCTTTGGGTGAGTGCTTCTAGTGGTCTAATTAGATATGGCGGATTAACAGACGAGACCAGACAAAGAATCGACTTGCTTGTCAACGTGGCAGGCGTCATGGACAACTTCAGCAGCGCCGACGGGGTTTCTGACGCAGAATGGGATAGAGTCATGGCGGTCAACCTGACAGTGCCCGTCAAGATGATGCGGGCCGTGCTACCTTTCATGAAGGAGAAGAACACCGGCGTCATCGTCAACGTCGCGAGCACTGCGGGTACTTCAGGAGCTGTCGCTGGTATAGCTTACACTTGTAGCAAACACGGACTGGTGAGTTCGTATTGAAGGCCCTGACCAAGCGGCAAAACTAACCCGCTTCGATTTTCAACAGATTGGAGCAACGAAGAACGTAGCTTGGCGTTTTCGTAAAGAGGGTATCAGGTGCAATGCCATACTCCCTGGTGCCATCAACTCGCGAATAGGAAAGACCATTGCCTCGGGACAAGTGAACGAGTTTGACCTCGAGGCGTACGCGCAGGTCGAGCCGATTCATGCCTTGCATGCCCAGACTTCAGAGTCTTCGCCCAATATCACCCCTCTGGAAGTCGCACATGCTGTTGTCTATCTCGCTTCAGACCAAGCGAGAACCATAAGCGGCGTAAGTCTGCCCATTGATCGAGCGTGGAATTCCGTATGAGTCCTGCGTGGATCAATGGATCATGGAGTCATGGGGCCGATATCTGGGCTGCGAGGCTGTGGGAATTGGATTGGGTACATCGTCTCATCGGTTTCAAGGGCTTCTTTCACCCAACAGTAGTTTCTTCAGACCGGAAATCTGCTGGCCGGCAATTTCACTTGTGTGCGCGTGTCTGTATTCTTCTCCTTGCCTCCCTCGTTGCGCACTAGGCATTGCCCTGTCTTGGGCTACTGTTTGTTTCTTTCATCTTCAAATTCTTCGTCCTCGTCGTTCTTGTTATACTTGACGCAGTATATCGGCTTCAATATCCACACAAATGTCTCTGCCCACTTACCTAGTCACCGGCAGCCACATCAAATTCGCTAGAGCATGACACTGTTGAATTACAAGCTAAAATAGCTTTTACAAGATGCCAAATGACGGTAAGTTCGTATCGGAGATGTAGACCATGTCAGACCCTTCTGTGCCTTTCAGCGTCATCCGATGAACTCCATCCACTCACTCCTTGCCAAAGAGAACAAAGACAAGCGACATGCCCAGCCGAGAAAGGTATCATCAACTCCAAACACAACCCACGTACAAGACCTGCCGCTGCAAATATGAAAACGCTGGTGCAACTCTTTTATCCGTAAGAATGTCAAACGCTGGCATCCCACCCCATCCCACAAAAGAGCACTTTCGTGAGCTTTCTAAACCCTGACATCCATTGCGGATCGTAGCGAAAAGTCGGGAACAACTTTCTCTTCGCCCTCGAGTCCATCCATGTTTAGAGGCTCAAATCGATTCGCCGTGGGGTGCATTACACGTTTAGCTGGAGCGGCCTGGGTGGAAGTCCGGTGGTATTGTGATTTCGCTAGTGGTTGCGTACACTCATCGACGTCCCAGTCGATCTTCGAACCTTTGTACTTGCTGTTGCCTCGTCAGCACTCCTCACTGGTTCACTAGCCGACTACGTTAACTTACAGGCGACTCATCATACAGGTTCGCGCAAACATGGCGCCGTGGACTGAGTTCGTGCTGATATAGGCGCTACCGCCTGTAAATGTGACGTGAATGACTCTCAGGTTATGGATATGCTCCAGGTCGTCTCGAAGAGCCTCTTCCGTGAGATTGGGGTCGCAACGGCGAATCACAATGTTGCGCGTGGCACCCATTCCGATCTTGCTAGCAACATGGCCGGGGAGAGTGAACTGTCGGTCACTCCATCGGATATCAACCTGGTGTGTGGGTCAGTAACCGGGGTTACAGTGCTGTTATCATGACCCATACCCGCTTCTGCTTGATATATAAGTCATGACGACGGATGTGCTCGAAAAACTCTTTGGCGTCTGCTGAGTGCAGGAAGGAGACCTGGGCGGAGCGATCATAAGTCCGCAGGAAAATATCAAGAAGCTGACCACCTCGAACAACAGCAGTGATATCACCATGGGTCGTCCCCTCCGGAAGATTGACAATCAGGATTGTTCTGGTAGCGATTCGCTCGAATTGGGGGCGAGGAGCCACCAGGTCCTGATTCTGGATTTCGAATTCAGTTCGGCGATGGGGATCGACGACGGATTCGTCGGCGTCTGAAATCTCGTGGATTTCCGGCTCGGCCCAGTGGTGCTTGACAGGTTGTTGAGCCGTGGTTTGTCCACCGTGGGACCGGCTGTGCGATGACACCCGCGTGGCTGGAACCGCCGTATCGTGCGGCTGGTGGATGGGGTGCTGCGTGCCGTTACGACCTGGAGTCGGTTCGGACGTCAGGCCGGCAGATTGGTTGTCTTGCCATTTGGATTCATCACTGGTCAAGACCTATACATTGTCCTTAGCAAAAACAGCAAGCGAAGGGTGGAGACGACTTACATCAAGAGTATCCTCCGTTACACCGCCTCGCATCAAGTTGCGGCGCAAGTTCGCTTCGCAAATGTTAGTCAAAGCATGATGATCCTCGGTGCTGCATTGAAATTGCACCGCTGGGAGCTGTGAAGTCCTGTACCAAATTCGCGAGCAGTCTTGAGCAGAGCATCATACTCGACCTGAGAGATGGTAATGGTGGGGTGACACGAAAGTACTTCGTTGGAGTTCTTGGTCAGTTATCCATGTCAGCATGTCAGTTGCTCCAGTTAGATGTCGGGTGAACTGGGTGTGGGATGTGGGATGTGGGATGGCTTATAACATACGAGATGAGCCCTGCGCCAACCGTTAGCTTCTTCCCAGCTCTCACCGAGGTAGGCTTGGACGGTAGGGTAGGCCCATTGGGAAGATGTGCCAGTGTACATTACCTTCGTATGAGAGTGTTGAGGTAAGATTGGTCAATGGTGACCTTTTCACTGCCGGAAGATACCATTGCTGTTGTGTGAATCGCCAGCAAAAGCAGATCCACGGAGAATCTGATTGGGAGAAGATGTTGTGGTATTAAGGCGCAACAAGAGGCAGGTGAAGTAGGCCTTACACAGGAAGAACCTGGATGAAGGTGCCTGCCTGCCTGCCTAGGGAAGGTGGCTTATCGGGATTCTTATCGGATCTTATCTCATCTGCCGCCCCTTATCGTACAGAGACGTGGAACCTTCCACCGCCAAGGTACGTACCACCTGGGCACTCCACGGGAGGTTACCTTATTTTGGTTGAATTTCTTACGTTACCTAAGGTACTTGAATAGTGGCTGCGGTTAGAGGCAGTGAGGAAAAGTAAGGGCAGTAATAGAGAGTAGCTATTACACGGGGAATAACCGCGGAGGAGTGAACATCGCGTTTGTGATGGGAGTGACTGGTTCGGCCGAACGAACTTGACTCCGGCGTCCTTCCAGGCCAGGTTCCGGGCGCGGAACGGTTGCCGGAGGTCCCTAAGATCAACAGAAGTAACCTTCCTGTCGTCCAAACCCGAGTCCTGTTCTCGAAACTCAATGCTGGGCATCTTCACATGAGACGAAAACTTAGTCGTCATTACCCCGAGCCCTTTTTTTTCCTGCCCCCTCAGTCTTGATTGCCTTACCACCATGTTTGAACGTACTTCGATGGTGGCTCGAGGTTACCACAGAATTGCGACCGACAGGATACTCAACGTCGGTTGGCGCCGGATGAAAACCTCAAACATGCCGTCCCGAGACACCAGCTTCGTCGGGCAGCAGCAGCGATTTCGGGGAATGAGGATGAGAACATTCCGTCTGCCTGGCTGGTCATATCCAGAGAACAATGATGGCATGCGTATCTATGTCCTGCGGCGAAGTGGGCAGTCAAGGGATACACGGATTAATTCGCCTCAGTGTGGCTGGAATGTGACACAACCACGGGGTAGTCCAAGACATTAACGTTGTCCAGCAAATGAAACGGCATGCCATGGATATCTCATCATCGGCAATGTACGTGTATGTTTTTTGCTGGTCATGGCTGTATTAAATACAGGGTGTAAGAAGGGGACGCTGCGTTGTATACAGAACAGAGGCGCGCTCATTGAACTTGAACTTCAATTGCAGCTTTCTTGTTGCCCGAAGAGTGTCGTAGCTCCTTCGTACTGCCCGAGAGCGTGTTTCAAGCTTGAGCGAAGTAAACGTTTGGGAGAAACAAAGCTGGGAAGACCCAGTGGGAACATTGAACACGTTCCGCGAACGACGACATCAACACCTAGGCGGCCCAGACGGGAACGGCCTGTTGTGATGCCTCCACCCCAGTGTTGAATCCAAGTGTATGTGATGTTGTTTTGGACGCTTGGCCGTCTGAAATGATCCAAGTACGAGGCGGTGTTTTCATACTACTGGCCTAGCATGAAGTGAGCTGAAAATTTGGTGCAAATCGATCACACAAACGCGATGAAGGTGACGCAGCGGCGAAAAGATGCCAGGCTCCGGGCGACTTGCCTCCTTGGCGGTGCTGGTGTATTCGTACATGCCTGACTCCGTCTTGAGTGGATGGGCACCTGTGTTTATGACGGAAAATCTACGTTAGTTAAGGGGTCTTATCCCAGCATAATAAGACACGAGAATCCGTGATGTGATCCCCTGCGAATTAAAGCGAATTAAAGCGAATTAAAAGGGCAAAAACAACGGACAAGCGCTGCAGTGGCCATCATCACTCCATCCATCGGTCTCGACATAGTCTCATCATTGATTGAATCTGTGGAGGCGTGTGTTCCAGTGATTATTTTTAGGAGGCTAATACGAGCGTGAGAGGAGGCGTTGGAGGGGAAGGCA
Organism: Colletotrichum karsti; assembly: GCF_011947395.1. Classification (NCBI taxonomy): domain Eukaryota; kingdom Fungi; phylum Ascomycota; class Sordariomycetes; order Glomerellales; family Glomerellaceae; genus Colletotrichum; species Colletotrichum karsti. Next base: position 704,098 of record NW_024065921.1, read on the forward strand.
CAGGAATACGATGGCCGCGGTGGATCATCCGACGGGATGCGGCACCTGGCTAAGGTAGCACATTGTTTTGGAAGGAACGACCGGGGCAGTGCCTACCTTACCTAGGTAAGGTAGGTAAGGTACCAATACCTGACGGTACCTGGTATCTGATAGAGAACTGGCGTTGGACTGCACCAGCACTACAACGCCCCCTTTTTCCTTCGGAGGTGGTCAACTGGTCAACGGCCGCCGGCTACCTTTCTAAGGCACCTTACCTTTTCTTACCTTAGGTACGGATGATGTTGGTGAGAGCCACTCGAGTTGCTGAGTGCCTGTGTTCCTTTAGGTACCTTATCCGTGCCTATTACCTTACCTTATGCACCTATCCAACTTAATGGTCTGATTGCGCTGGGTGGCGGGAGCCAGACTTGCGGCAATTCTTCAAGCGTTGAGGGAAGGTTGGTTGGCTGGTGTTGTCTTGCTCATGAGGTGTCGGGCCTACAGGTTGTACATGTCTTGTTTTTGTTCTTATTTTCGGTCTCTACCTCACTTCCAGGCGCGATCCGCAATAGAAATTGTTCTCTGCATGATCCCGTTTTCTGCTTTGCCCAGGGCTGATGAAATAGTGTTTAAAGCTGCCGTCGCTGGTCAACTCCGTGTTGTTGGGGTGGTTTTTTTTTTGTGAGCTGCAGGTGCCTTGGCTCGGGCTGTGCCACTGCCACCCCATCTTTCTGGGGGAACGAACCTACCTACCTAGCTAGAATGCAGCCCATCGTCCGTAAAAATTGGTGTGAAGCACCTGGCGCGGGCAGGCTCCGCCCCTGTCGGCTTCCATGGTGCCCTGCATTCCCTTTTTTCTTCTTTTTGCCTTGATCCCGTCATTGGTGGCAGGGGCGAACAGAGTGACTTGGACAGTCGGGGTTTGCCTTGGTTGCTGTGGATCCACCAAACCTAATCAATCGGGGCCCTTCCACGTCCACGTCCCTCCAGTCGGGTGTCCTCGACCTGCAAACCCGCCCCGAATTTCTCTTGATCCCATTCCAGTGCCTTCCTAGGTACCTTGGCCGTAATATGCTGCTAATGCCTATGGATAATTTGGTACCATGCCTGACTGTACATACTAGTACTGACCTATGTGCCTGGCTTGTTGCAGATTTCTCCCTCTCCTGTCCTCCTCCTCGCCTCTCAATCCTCACCTTCACAACCTCATGTGAATTTGCGTCCAACAGCATCATCGCCAGCAGCCCTTTCTTCTTTTTTCCTCCTTTAATGCGCCTCTCGACATTCGCTTGATACAGCTCACTCGCTAATTTGCCGTTTATTGTTATTGGAAGAGGAGGACTTTAACTGGAAACACTCGGCCGTCTGGTTTCGACGAGTCAACTTACCCAAGATTTGTTATTGCGGATTTGCCCGCTTCGTGAGAAAAGGGGTCACCGCGCCTCGACAAGAATACATCACCCCCGACAACACATCAACCACCATCCGAAGCGCGAGACGAAATCTTTGCGCGATTGATTACACTTGATTGCTCAACTTTCGACCACGCAACTCGACAGCATTGTCCGACTGGATTTGTTCTAGGTCCGTCGGGAGCATCATCCATTATTCGAGAACCATGAAGGCCATTCAGACGCTCGCTCTCGGCCTTGCGGCCTTCACTCCCTTGGCTTCTGCTTGGCCGAAATGGCTTCCCGACGTCGATGCTCTCGTTGTCCGTCAGAACGAGGAAACTACAGGTAATACCAACGCCTGTGCTTGTATGACCTCGTGAACCCATGTCGCTAACCTCGAATAGCCGCTGCTACTGCTACCCAAGCAGCATCTGCCACAGCAGGCGCCAAAGCCACCGCAACCACCGCAGACGAGACGGCGACGAACACCGGCGGCGCGAAGACCACCAACCTCAACACTGCCAAAATTCCCACTGGCACTCAGACCGGCACTGCGAAGGGCACCGGTACCAACACCGAATCTGACAGCTCTCAAACTACTTTCGATGCCCGCGATCCGGTCGGAAGTGTTGAGATGATCGAGCCTGCGCGGACAGCCGCCGCCATCAACTTGTACAAGATCGGAGACTACGTCACCTGGAAGTGGAACTACACCAACGTCCAGTCCAACCCTACTGCTGTTGACGTGCTCATCAGCTGCTCTTCCAGAACCCAGGCATGGACTTTGACCCAAAATATGAGCTTTGTCGAGCCTGCCACCTACACTTGGGATACGAGCGTACAAGCTACGGACCCCTCGGCGCCTCTGGGTAACGACGAGTACACCCTCATCATCTATGATGCTGAATCGCAGGTCACTGCCACCGCGGCCGCTGGTTTCCTCGGATCATCCAACGCCCTCAAATTCGGCATGTACAAGCCTCAAGAATATCAGCCTTTGAATGAGTGGAACTGTGCAACTTGCGAGTCCGCCGCTACCGCGTTGAATGCCAAACCCGTCGACCTGGCCGTTGCCATGAGCATGCTCACCATCGCCGGCTTTACGTGGTTTGTGGCAGGACTTGGCGTGTTTTAATGACTGTTTCCTCTGCAATGACGGTTGAACATCTAATTTCAGGAGCTGCGAAGGGCGATAACAGAGTTTAGCGGTAATCATTTACGGTTGTCATTTGGGATGGCGTTATGTCCAATCATGGCCGGGCAAAATGGCGGCTCCATATACAAAGTCGGATGTTTATGAGTTTCCTGATACATAGCTTAATGCATAACACTAGCCGAACAGCTCGGCCGTGTAAGAATTATTCGATTGCTTGACCTGTTTCGTGACGACTACACCATTCGCAGTGAGAAGCCTCCGCCCCTCTCCTCCTTGTCTCTGCCTTGAAAAATGCCACTGAAGTCGACATCACCCAAGTCAACAGCGTCCTGGCCACGGATTGGCGCGTTTGGCTCATGTCTTCTTCTCTCCTGTCCAGCCTTGCTGGGGAATGTCGGGAACATAGCTTCCTTCTTCGGCTTTGGATCCTCCCTGAAGTATTTATGGTCCAACATCTCCTTGGCTGAGGGTCTCGAATCCGGGTTCAAAGATAGCAAATCGTTGAGCAACGCGCATCCGGCGTTGGTCAGAGTCGTAAACTTGGCTCGAATCATGGGCCCCGTAGCGAGTGAGTTATTGGGTAGACGCAAGGAGCGCGCATTGGGAAGACTCCTGAACGATGGCCAAGTTTCCTGCGTGGGCACGCCACACAGCTCGAATATTTTCGTGACTTGATCGACCTCGTTCGTACCCTGAAGGAGAGGTTCTCGCGTAAGGAGCTCTCCAAAAATGCACCCAACACTCCACATGTCCACGGCCCTGCCGTAGGTCCTGGCCCCCAGAAGCAGTTCGGGAGAGCGATACCACAGCGTTACGACGAGCTGGGTTAGTTTTGGGGCTGGATCTCCCACATAGCGGGCCATTCCAAAGTCGGCAACCTTCAACTGGCCGCGGTTATTCAGCAGTAAGTTGGATGTCTTGAGATCTCGGTGAAGAATCCAGTTGTCGTGAAGATAAGCAATGCCCGCTGCCAGTTGTCGGAGGAGCGTCTTGACTTCGGAGAGAAGAAACGGTTCAGGCATGTCCTCTAATATGCTCTTGAGATCGTGCTCGACGAATTCTAGTACGAGAAAGATGCTGCGATTTCGTTAGCCTCCCTCTCAAACTTGACGCGAACGTTGGATGGTTTGCACACTTCTCGATTTTCGCGGTGTCCTCTCCCACCACCACTTCCTCTAGGTTCACAATGTTGCGGTGACTGCAGTCCCGCAAAATCTGAATTTCCCTTAGGCCAGTTACGGGAAGTCCGTTGCGATCAGTCGGTTCAATCTTTAGACGCTTCAGCGCCACTACCTTGCCGCTCATGGCCTCCTTGGCCCGCGAAACCCAGCCATACGTACCCTCTTCGATGTCATTCAGCTTATCGTAACTCTCCACGCTCCGGCATTTTCCCCAATGACCAAAAGGTAAGCGCAGAAGCTTCCCAGAGCCCTGGTTGATGTGTGGCGAGTTTGGGACCTTTCCAGTTGGGTCTGGTGTGTATTTCCGCCTCTTCGCCGGTCGTCTGTCCTTCTCGTCGTTCTCTGCATTCTCGTCGTTCGCCTTGGCTCGCAGCGCCAATCGTTCGTTCTCGGCGAGACGGGCTTTCTCTGCCTTCATGCGCTTCTTCTCCTCCTTTTCTCGCTTGAGCTTGGCCTCAAGAGCCGCGTCCTCCTCACTGTCTGCCCATCGTGACTTGGCGCTGCTCGCCATTGCGATGCCAGACTTTTAAGACGGAGCTGCGGATTGAACAAGGTCTGGTTTGCGGTTTCGGATTTGATGATGTATTCTAGTCGATCTCTTGGGCCTATTTGATAGCTCCTGGAAGTGGCTGGAGAGCAAGAGCTGGACGCGCTCGTCGAGTTGATTGCTGCAGGGATCACGCGCGGCGAGTCGGCGGCAAACTCCTCCGACCTTTTTGTGGGGTAGGGACTCCACCCCAAGCGGAGACGACGGAAGCTCTCATGCATGCAGGTCCAACAGTTTATAGGTACCTTAGGTACGCAAGAGCCGGTGCTCGTTATCTTATCATACCAACCTCGCTTCAGAAGCTTCCACGGCCCGCCCGCCGCTTATTGTGGAAAATCATCTAAAGAGAACCTAACCAGTTGTCGCGGCGTGACACATGCGTCTACGCTACTAACTAAGATTCCGTCTCTTTTTCGGCTGTCCCGAGATGAATTCGACATAACATACCCCGACCTGGGAGCAGTGTAGAAGGACAGCAAGGAACAACAAGCAGCATGCAGCGACTCTTCCCTCGAAGTGTGCTGGCGGCTGGGCTGCGAAGCGCTGCGGCGAAACGAACGACATATAGTCCATGGACGGCGAATGCTTCGAGGGCATTCTCTTTGACGGAGCAGATGCGGGAAGGAGACGAAAAGCAGAGAAAGTGGTCGACCCCGCTGGCGAAGAAGCTGGCTGAAGCCATCTCGGTTTGCGACAGTCGCCTCCATGAGTTGCAGTCTTCTCTGACCGCTGTGTACGCAGATGACCGGCCCTGTTCCGCTTGCAAGTTACATGCGCATGTGCCTGACTGGAGATATCGACGGATACTATACGGGCTTGGCTGAGGAGAATCGAGACCAATTCGGATTGAAGGGAGACTTCGTTACTTCTCCCGAGATTTCTCAGATATTTGGCGAATTGATAGGCATCTGGTTTGTGGCAGAATGGCTTAGCCAGGGAAAACCCAAGAGAGGCGTGGAGCTCATCGAGGTTGGCCCTGGACGTGGCACTTTGATGGACGACATGCTTCGTGTGAGAGGCAACCATGGTCTTCGGGTACCGTGAGAGCGGGGAGCTAACTTGGCCTTCAGACAATCCAGAACTTCAAGGAGATGGCGTCGAGTATCGACGCCATTTATATGGTGGAGGCAAGTCCTCAGCTTCGGGAGACCCAGAAGAATCTTCTCTGCGGCCCTGACGCGCCCATGACCGAATCCAAGGTTGGCTACCACAGCGTTTGCAAGTACACCAGTTTGCCTATTGTTTGGACTGAGACTATCAAATCCATACCAAGAGGTGAGCCAAGAGAACGGGTGCCATTGTATAGTGAAGACGTTGACCTCGATGCCCAGATCCGGAGAAAATGCCCTTTATCGTGGCACACGAGTTTTTCGACGCTCTCCCCATTCATGCCTTCCAGACAGTCACTGTCCAGCCCCCTCCCAATGAGCCAACAACAGGCAAAGGAGTCTCGCCTGAAGCACGGGAGCTCGAGAAACCCAAGGTCGAGTGGCGAGAGATGTTGGTATCTCCTACTCCGCCCGACGCCACGCATGCCACCATGAACATCCCCAAGTCGGAGCAGGGAGATCCCATCCCGGATTTCCAAATGACCCTCTCCTCAGGCCCAACCCGCCACTCCAAACTTCTCCCTGGGAGCTCCTCGAGATACAGTCGCCTCAAGTCCATTCCCAACGCCGTCGCGGAGATTTGTCCTGACGCCTCGCTGTACTCGGCAGACTTTGCCAGTCGCATCGGTGGCTCAAAGCAGTTTCCCAAATCGCGCCCCTCCGGCGCCGCGCTCATTCTAGACTACGGCACCTCCGCAACCGTCCCGGTCAACTCGCTGCGCGGAATTCGTCGTCATCGCCGGGTCAGCCCCTTCTCTGAGCCGGGCTTGGTCGATCTCAGTGCGGACGTGGACTTCACTTCCATTGCCGAAACGGCGACACGCTCGAGTGAAGGAATTGAGGTTCATGGGCCTGTTGACCAGGGTGCTTTCCTCAGCCAGATGGGTATCAAGGAACGAGCAGAGGTGCTCATGAAGCAGGCAAAGGCAAGATCGGCCAGCGACAAGGCTCAAGATATTGAGAAGGCCTGGAAGCGTCTCGTCGATCGAGGACCCGGAGGAATGGGCAAGGTTTATAAGGCTATGGCGATCTTGCCTGAGAACGAGGGAAGAAGGCGACCTGTTGGTTTTGGTGGCGACGTATAAAGGCTCCGCGTGCCAGAATGGAATGTATGCTCAATGATACCATGAGACAGAAACCCTACTTCTGACGCCTCACTTCACAACGCATGAGCAGCGTCGTTCTTGGTTTGCACGAATGATCATATTTTCCCAAGTCTAAGGACAGCGGCCTTTCCCCGAAAACCAAGTCGACTACGCCAACGCCACCCTGTGTGCATGTTGTACACTGCAACGTGATTGCCGCATTTCGCCAATCGCCAAAACCCAATATGCCCTCTATTTCCTGGATCCTACAAGCTTAGCGTCCTCGTCGTCGGAATCATCCGAGAACCTGTCTCCGTCTTCGCCCACCGCAAAGATGGTCTCTCCATCCAGAGACTCCCTTGGAACGTGTCTTTGCGGCTGCGGTTGCGGCATGCTGCTCGCCTGTGCGCCGGACTGGGCGCCGCGGCTTGTTGGTAGGGAGTTTGTGGTCTCCTTGCCTACATGGGCCTCTTCGTCTTCGTCGGAATCATCAGGTGCACCAATGTCGGCCATGGTGAATGTTCCATCGTCATCTTGCGCGATCTCGTCACTCATGGCGAAACGTCGGTTGTTGGCGGTAGGTCTCCAGACGTAGGCAATCCAGGCTACGTCAGCGAAGTAGACGAGGTTCAGCCAGCCGTCGAGGACGAACCACCGAGACTTCCAGTGGAAGGGCACGTAGTCAGGGTCGCTAACCGAGGCAAAACTGAAGCTGTTGAAGAAGAAGAACCCGAAGATGACAAAAATGCTGATCAGAATGCACCACCACAACTTCTTGTACATGGCTTCCTTGGCATGCTGCTTGCGCTCCCGCAAATCCTTGAGCGTGAAGTTGAGGGAGTTCAGCGTCCAGACGTAGAAGGCGGTGAGAGTCCCGGCTAGAGGAAGGACGATGAGAAGAACGAAAGGACCTGGAACAAGTCAGTGCACCGTCTTCAGAACTCTGCTAGAGACAACGTACCAGCTGCGTCGGGAGTGATTAATAAGCTGGTGATCGCGTACACGAGCCCGAAGACAAAGTGAGCGATGGCAAGCCAGCGCACCCAGATCATGGTGCGGCCGAGCGTCGGTTTGACAACTCCGTAACCCATGCAGACGATAAGGAGCAGGAAGAATGAGAAGGAGTTGCGGGCAGCGTTCAGAATTGCCACAATGACCAGCAAGACCTTGGACCCAATATTGGCGCCGTTGCGGTTAAGGTAGTCTAGAATCTCGTCAGTGAAGGATCAACGGCAAGTTTACGGGGTTCACTTACCGTAGAATCCCCAAGTCATCAACATCTCAACGACCAAGAACATGAGAATGGCTGTGATGTAGTTTTGGACCGCCAAGATGTCATGACGATGTTGATAGTAGAGGAAACCCCAGAACCTAGCAAGCATTAGCTTCGTGACGCTTGGTACGAAGGTAAAGGTATCCATACACGGCGACCAAGGCGTAAAGGATTGTTATGCCTCCATAGAATGGCAGCTTGGGAATCTGCGTGGCGGGCAGCTCGCCGTACGCATTGCGGAACTCAACAACTGCGGTGTATTCGTCCGCAGTGAAGCGATCAGTCAGAACGCAGTAATAGCCCGTCTTGCGAATCATGTACTTGGTAGCTTGCGGCTCTTTCAAACGGATGGCCTTGGTATCAATCATATTCTTCGACTTCGTAGTGGCTTCGGGATCGATGATGAATTTTCCGATGTCTGTCTCGTTGCAGAAGCCCTTCTTGACGAATTGGTCCTGGCAAATGCCGATTTTCTGTACACCAACACTATTAGCTACCCTGACGCATGGTCTTGCCACCAGGCGATAAATGCGCCTTACATGTTCTGAATCGGGGGTCTCGCGAACGCCAATGAGTTCCTCGTCTCTCCACTCGAATATGACCAAGCTCACAGTGGGATCTTGGTCTGCCGGAGCCTGTTTCGGGAGAAACATGACGTTGATGTAGGGGTCGACTGGGCCGCCCCAAGCGGTGCGACTGTACATGCCTGTCGAGGGGAATTATCAGTATCTTCAAGTCGGATCTACGCTTGATTCATCTGCGTCTCGAGGCTGCACATACCAGAGCATCTTTGTCTGTTCTCGTCGGTTTGATCCTGTGACAAGAGGTTCCCAGTCAGTCTCTGATACGCGAGTAGCCGCCGGCGATGCCTCGTCTGGCGAGATTCATACCATCTTGACCTCCAGGGCATGAGCTGTCCAGAGGGACATGCCCAGGACAGAGGCATAAAGCCAGCCCTTCATCTTGATGTTGGGCGAGTAAAGCACTTGGTATCGGCGGCGAGATGGCTGCGAGGGAGTTATGCTGGCAGCGACAGGCGCTGGGCAGTGCCGAAAGATGTTACTGTTGTGTCTATCGTGAAGTTGCAATGAGAAACGGTCGCATGGGGCATGCCGATTTGGTTGAAGCTCTGCAACTTGCGCCCTGAAAGAGATGATGCTGGCGGATCGTAAAGTTCAGCGAGCCCGGCCAAGTCGGATACGTTGCACGGAGGACTTGTACAAACAGTGAAGTGTGCCAGCCTGGCAGCCTTTGGCGAAACTGACACCGAGAGGGAGAACCACCTCAAGTAAGGGTACCTACCTAGGTACGTGCCAAGCTCCGAGGCACTGGATCGCTGAGCCGCTAGTCCAGCCCGGGCGTCTTTTCAGTTAGTACCTTACTGTGCCGGCCAGGGCGGTGACAACTTCCATTGGTTCTGTCTTTGAAACTTCCTGTACGCCCGGCAGCCACCCCGCTACCTACCGCAGTACCTAGGTAGGTACCTAGGTAGGTAGGTAGGTAGGTACCTATCCTAAAGGTACGTTGCCTTATAGCCTTAGTGTAGAGCCGGCAGGTTAATCCACATCCAGGACAGGGTGAGATGCTTTACAAAAGATGGGTCAGTCATCCCTAAATGTTATTGATCTGCTGGGCAACGCGATCATTCCTTTAACATTAATACTTTCGGCACCAAGATAATTACATTTGGGGCTGTTAAGGCACAGGCTTTAGGCATTGAGTACTGTCTTCTCACGCCTCCTCCTCACGACACCCGGTGGCACAGCCTCGCCAACGCTTCGACAATCACAACGCCTTTCTGCGAGGATGGGCAAAAACACAGACAAGCTGTACATTACTCACTCCGAGTGGTCATCCTCAAATGCCTACTCTGCTAGTGCTGGTGCGAACGTGAACGCGCGCGCCCGCCCGGACTCCTTCCGACGCCTGCCCTTCAACTTTTGCGCTGCCAGCCTCCAACCCTTCAAGAACCCCGTCTGCACCAAAGAAGGTACCATATTCGATGTCGAGATCATTAGCTCATGGCTGGCCAAACATGGCACCAATCCCGTCAATGGCGAGCCTTTGGATGCCAAAGATCTCATCAAGCTGAACTTCGCCAGAAACGCCGATACCGAGTCGCGGACCCCGGGCTTTGGCGATGGTCAGGGCGACTTGATCGACCCCGTGTCCTTCAAGGTCTTCACGGATAACACCCACATCGTTGCAGTCCGACACGGAACATACGCAAATGTCTTCGCGTGGGACACGGTCGAGCGAATGAACATCAAGGCCAAGAATTGGCAAGATCTTGTCGACGACGAAAAGTTCACCAGGGCCGACATCATCACGCTGCAAGACCCACAGAACGCTGCAAGCAGGGATTTGAGTCAATTCAAGTTCCTCAAGGACGGCGAGGAGGCAGTTCTGACCAAGGAGCAGGAGGAGGAGCGCAAAGAAGGCAATGTCAACATCAACGCCCTCGGTCGAATCGGCGACAAGGTTCTCAGGGCTAAGCAAGCCGTCGAAAAGGCGCGGAAGGAGCGCGAGGAAGGTGCTGATGTGAACCGCACATCTGCAGTAATCAAATCTGGTTCAAGCGTGCAGCGCAAGTCGATGATCATGGACAAGAAGATTCCGTCCAACGCCGCGGTATATACGACTGGCAAGGCAGCTGCAAGCTTTACCAGCACAGGACTGACACCGGAAACAAGCGGTGAACGAGCGCTGCTGACCGACGAAGAGTACATGCTGAAGCCCAGACGAGTCAAGGTCAAGGGTTATGCCCGAATTGAAACGAATCTTGGCGACTTAAATATCGAGCTTTACCCAGAATTCGCTCCGCGTGCGGTTTGGAACTTCACAAGGCTTGCTCAGAAGGGCTATTACAGGGGCGTCACTTTCCACCGGAACATCAGGAACTTCATGCTTCAAGGAGGTGATCCCTCGGGCACTGGCAAGGGCGGCGCTAGCATCTGGGGCAAAAACTTCCAGGACGAGTTCGACGGACCATTGATGCACAACGCTCGGGGTATCATCAGCATGGCGAACAAGGGCAAGAACACCAACTCCAGCCAGTTCTTCATCATTTACCGGCCGACAAAGCATCTCGACAACAAGCACACAGTCTTCGGCAAGGTAGTTGGTGGTCTCGACGTCTTGTCAAAAATGGAAGATGTGCCTACCGACGGATCCGACAGGCCGCTCAACAAGATTGTGATGAAGGAAGTGATTGTTTACCTGGATCCTTTTGAAGAGTTCTTGAAGGAGAAGAACGAGGCCGAACAGTCGGAGAGGGCCAAGCAGGCAATAGTACTAAATGGAGGCACAGAAGATGACAAGACGACGTGGACGGGCAAGCGAGTTCGGGCTGACGGCACCGTGGACGACGAAGACGCAGGCGCCAGTGTAGGCAGATATCTCAAAGCACAAAAGAGCGGCCCAAAACATGCCGAAGGAACAGACGTCGACACATGGGAAGAACCTGCGCGAAAGAAGACGAAGAACGGTGGCTTCGGCAACTTCGACAACTGGTGAAGGACCGAAGGTCTGTCTCTTCAAGAGATGGCGCAGAGAAATAGACATGATACCCCGAATTATTTTGCATCGCTCCCGCTCAGACCGTCTCGAGCACATTTCGTCTATTGGTACCAAGAACCGGAAGGGTCTAACGTAACTACTTTTTTTCGTATGGCGCAAAGTCTCGCCTGTATGCGTGCCAGTTTACACCAGCATCTCGGCTGTCGTTGGTATCTGCGGCATCTGATGCCATGGCAAGTCAGCCCAAGGGATGGAGACCTCCTTGCTTCGGACCATTTGTGCCACCCCGCCAGCCTGTTGCAGGCTTGTCTCCCTAAGAATCGCCCGTAAACGATCAACGACATACTCTCTGACCTCTGTTGTGCACGAAGATGACACGCCCAAAAGATACAATGGCCAGACAATGGTGTTACTGGCTGATGCAAGTATCATAAAACGCTCGGCGCTGTCGTTGAGACCCTCGGCTTGGGTCGGGTCATGCAGAGTAGGCCCGTTAAAGGGAGCTGGACCGGGAGAATCGACAGACGAACCAGGCGAAGATGACGTAGATGTCGCCGGCGATGGTACCACTCGAGACGGCGGCCTTCTTGCTTTGACTATACCGACGGGCAAGTCACGGTTCTCGATTAGTGCCCTGAAGCTGACAACACCGAAATGTTGGGGGACGCTCGCTAAAATAGCATCACGGAGTCTTTCAAGCAGGTCAACAGACTTGGTAAGCTGCAACTTAGCCTCGTACGGCCAAGACAAGATGTGCTGTTCATGATGGCATCGAAATAGTTCTCCGATTATGGTCTCGTGTATCAATATTCTGAGAGATCGGATACCGTTCCATGTTGCCGCAAGCGACAGCGCGGGATACACATGGCAGTGGTAACCATCGAACACAGCCGGATGGGACTGTGAAAGGCTCACCTGTCGAAATTGCCAGGTTTCCGGTAGGTGGGCGATGATGTTAACGAATTCCAAGTCGACTTTTGAAAGCTGGTCAATGATGGCGTCCGTTTGCCTCAATTTGCCGATCCTGATATCATGCCTGAGTTGCATGACCTTATAAATCGGGCCCGACATTTTCCAGCCCGGGTCACCTGCTGGCGAAAGCATTCCTAGCTGGTTCCGAAGGTCAACGAGAGATTGAGGCATAGGCAAGCTCCGCTGAATACAGCTGGTGAGGGCAATGTGTGTCAACATCAAAAACATGCGCACGCCAGCGGGCGACTGGAACTGCTTGAGACCGCGTATTTTCGCCAGAGCAGCCGCGCCATTGATGTGCTCCTGCCATGCGCGTACCGTCTGGGGGCTCCGGCCGGTGAGCATCTCATATGTGTTCAGAATGAGGACGGACAGCATGGTCGTGTCCTTAACCGCCTCGGAGGGGTCCCGCAATGCGTCGTTCGCCAGGTGAAGAGCGGTGCCGTAGCTGCGGCGTGCCCAGTCCATCGTTCGAGGACACTTGGTAAGGTCAGAGAGACCAGCCAACCCAACGGCAGTCATGCTCGCCATGACACTGTCGACTTTTCGACTGGCGTGCATACTGGCAGGACGCCAGATGTCGAAGATGAAGTCGTAATTTTGGTAGCAGGCGTTCTCGTCGGCAGAAACGTAACGTGAGAAGAAGAATGCCGTGCCACGTTCCTGATAGGACGGTGCTAGCGAGTACAACAACGTGGCTTGCGGTGTCGAAGGCCAATTCCCTTCCTCGGGCGACGGCAGCAGACCCTCGTCATCGTCGTCATCGTCTTCGCAATCGTTGTTCGTGGGATGAGCAGGCTGGGGTGGTGAAGGCCATGGATTATGGCGAGGCCGGCTTCGAACAGAGGCACTCCGAGTTACCACGGTCAAAGCATTAGGCGGGATTTGACGCCTAGTGCTCGCTCTGGTTGTCGTCCCGGGAGGCGGATCGGGGCTATCGGGGCCGGTAGTAGACGGTGCGTCAACGCCGGGTTCCGGTGCGTCGACCGTGGAGCTCGAGGCCATTGCATTCTTCGCGCGTCCCCGTGCCCTTGTTTTGGCAGCTTTCTTGATGACGTGGGAGCTTTCATCCCGGAACATGAGATCGACGAGGTTGCGGTACCCAGGGCATTCTTGCTGACGTTTCTCGCATTGGCCGCAACCAGGTTCTCTCTGATCGCACTGTTGACCGTGTTGTTAGCCTTATGCCAGATTCAAATCACCTCATCCATCATCGTCTAGCAATTGCCTCTCAGAAGAGCAAGAATCGGGAATTGTATGAGCACACGTACCCTAACCTTACGCTCTCGACAGTTGGAGCAGCCCTTGGACGGCTTACCGCAGTACACCATGCTGAATCCACATGGGATGGCCTGATATACCCAGCAAGCCTTGAAGGAAGAAATCAGGTACAGAGATGCTAAATTCCGGCCGACGAACGTTGCTGAGATTTCCTGGTGGGTGCCATTGTCAGACTTTGAATTAGTCCTTGTTTGATAGACAGGATCGGGGCGGGGGGAAGCGGCAAGCGAGGCGGAGATGAGATGTGCAGAGAAACCGGGAATGGTGCAGATGGCAGCCTGGTCGGAGCCCAGTAAGAGGAGCGCCGAGTCTTTGGAGTCGAGAATGAGAGATGACTGACGGCTCAAAGGTGGGATGTTCCTCGTCCCCGGGAAGGGCGATCACGAGGTAATGAAGCCACGTTATGCAATTGGGTACTGGATGTGTAAGTGGCACGTCTTGATGGATGAACGGCTACGCGAGATCAAGTAGTTGCCTCCGACTCCGTGGGTGTCAACCAAGGGCGTCTAGTCCGTTCGGAAGAGAAGACCGGGGTACGACGCAGGTCTGGAATCCTCGGATAACGGGAGATGCAGCAGAGCAGCTGTGCAGTGGCAACGGGAATCTGACGAGCCCAGAACCAGGGGTCTTGGATGAGGTTCGATGCCGAGGTCGATTCTCGAACAGATGGCCAAGCAAAGAGCGTTCGTTGTTCGCCGAGACGGAGGACTCCGGAATCATACACGGTAACCACGAGTCTGGAGGCCACGAAAGCACCACGGGCATCGCCGACCGAAGAAACGGCTTCCAACATGGGCTGATTCGGTCACGTTCCCGGTCACGATGCTGACTGGCTTTTGCCCTGCCGGCCACATTTACACCATGGACAGGTTACAAAGCCAAAAGGAGCGCGCCTTTCAAATTCTGCTGTGGCGGCTTCGGGTGATGGATACAACCGTATCCCCTCCCCCCTACGGTAGTGGCTGCAAGTTCGGTATCCGTATGCTTGGCCTTAGCCGAGATTGATTCCGGAGCTGAGTCAAAACCGCTTAGCTCGCGTGCTCATTAGCCAGCCCCAACGGTCTCGATTAGTACCCCCAAGACGCTTGCATCTGCGTTGCTCCCTGTCAGTTCTGTTTAAGTCGTTCTCACTGGACGAAATGCGATGACATCGTTCCAGGCATCCAGCCCAAAAGAAGAGCTGAGTTGTAGTCCGCTTGTGAGACTTGATGGCTGGATCGTGCCACTGCACTGGAAGATTTGTTCGGATCGAATTCGACTGCTGAGTACCTCAACCCTGGACCGCGGTCAAGGCCGAAAGGACTGCTGCCGCTGGACCTGCATCACGACTGGAGATATTCTTGATTCAGTTACCGGGCCTTGGGATACGCAGACGATTGTTGCGCCTCCAGCGTAATATCCGTTCGTACCCCTGAATGCCTATCACCAGACTCGGCTACCTTGGGCGCGACCAGTCGCGTGCTGCGCCATGAGATGGGCAGGTATCTACGTGCGGACAGTCTCTATTCAAGGTATCTGTTCCAAGTGGCTCGACTCATACCCAAGATGCTAAGTTCTAGCCATATGTACACTTGGAACCTCCACCATGTGCAGCAGTACACTTGATACTGCGTCTTAACCCGAATCAAACCATGTTTCGCTCAAAGCTCCTCTTGCGCCGCAGACGAACCTCTACCTCCGATGCCGACCGTGAGGAGCCTCGGGTTCGAGTCAAACAGCGAGCCAGACTGGTCACCTCCGCTGGATGAGCCAACATCGTCGTAGGGGAACGCGTAACCACGGCCATCGGGGCTGACCTCGTGGCAGATACGCGAGTAGTGATTCGTCCGGGTATCCTTGTAGTAGTTGGCTACTTTCTCGCCCTCGGGCTGCTGGTTATTGATCAGCAGCGTGGATCGGTTGAAGGCTGCCGCAACACGCGCACCGATGGCCCCCATCTCGGCTTGGTTCTTGGGATAACCGCCGAACGGCCCGGTGCTGCAGCTGAAGATATCCCGCGCACTCGGTTGAGCAAAGGATCCGACATCGCCAAACGTCAAGAGGTTGTCTGCGCCCACGCGACCGTTGACGTTGCCCCATTGGGCCTGGGTGTTGACCGTCAGATCGGCAGAGCTGTACTTGTCCCATACGGCATTGACGTAGGGCTGATAGTACCCCTGGAACAGGCTGGGCTGCATAACGATGCCCGAATTGGGACTCAGTGCACGCAGGTTGGCCGTGTTGTCGGGGGTGCGCACAATGAGCTTGCTCCAGCCGGCCTTGTCGCTGGAATCTTGGGCGCGCAGCTTGTCACAGACGGCATCGAGACCGTTGCTCGGGAGGCCTGGCACGTTGGTGACGGTGCCCGAGTCGTTTTCCAGAGTCAGGGAGACGGGGATGCTCACGAAGTCGACGTACGAAATGTTGACGAAAAGCTGGAAGCTGTTGAATGTGAATTCGCAGAAACCCCAGCTGAGATTGTAGTTTGCGTCGGACGGGTTCGTCGCCGAAGGCTCCACCACGGCCGGACCCGGGTTCAGGAGGAACCTGAGCGGGCCGTCCCGGGAGAACCAGATCCTACCGCCTGCGATCTGGGGGATCGTCAGCTTTCGCGTCGACCCCGGCGCTCCCAGGGAGATGGCGCAGTCGGTTCCCAGGGGTTGCAGGATGCCGGAAGGCGAGGTCGGGTAGTAGCCCGTGACACCATCGGCCTGGAGTATGAAGACGGCATTATTTCTGTTGATGTCCAGTCCGGTCAAGTGAGCATACGCATTGGACGAGCCGGTGTTGTTCACCAAAACAATGTCGACCGTCGGCCTCGTCATGTTCTGTATGAATTGGACGCTTGCAAGGATGGCTGAATTGTGTTGCTATTGCTCCCGCGGTGTCGCAGCGCAGAAAAAGACTTTGCAGCTGCAGGGCTGCCAGGGTTTGGGAGAAACGCGGCGGCTGTGCCCTTTTATCAAGACGGCGTTCGTCGTATCTGCCTCTGTCGTCCGGCAGGGGAGAGCCAGAATGGGAGCAACTGACCGGGATGGCCACGTGCGATTACTCGGGCCATACAACCTGAGAGGCCGGTGACTTATCCAAACATTATCAGAGAATGAATGAGACGCGCAAGTGTGATGCGCTGGACTCTCCCTCCCTTCCAGAATGACGGAATGGATGACATGGATACGTGGGCTGGTGCCCACTGCCTTGCAAACCGCTCGCCCGGTTTTCCAAGTTCCATCTGACGACTCCAGCCGCACGGCACATGAAGGTCCGGTCCGATTACCAAGCGACGACACATGGTCGCAGCGAGTCGACGCCCGTTGTATTTCTGGTTTGTCGGTGGAGTGGAGTGATGGGAAGAGGCGCGACTCGACTCGACGATGGACAAATGACCCTCTTTGGGGACCAGCACCGTCGAAAGGGAAAGACGGCCTGTGCCAGGTATTCGTCCGGGTTTGTTGCGAGGGCAGAATCGCTACAGCCGGCACATGCACAGGCACATGGGGGAAGCAAATCCGGGGTAGGGGCAGACTGTCTCGGCCGCATTTTCCTCGTGGAAAAGCCCGCCAAGGGGATCACTCGCCCACCAGGTTGACGGAGTCGTGGAAGTGGTGTCTGCAACGCTGCAGCAGTCTGACGCGACGCAACGCGACGCGACGATCGGCCAGTGGTCGCGGATCGTATGCGCCATTCGATGGCCACGTGCGTGATCCACGACGATGAGGGGCCCGTAAATGTGCCGCTGATCCGCCATGACGGGCATTATTGGAGAAAAGATGGAGACGAGCTCGAGGCTGTGCGGCATCTGGGGCTTCGAGACATTTGCATATCCGACTATCAACTACCGAGAGTTGAGGTGTCGAAAACAGGTCAGATGATGACTCTGGGGTCTGGGGCAGACGATTGCTGCGAGTGTGATTGGTCTCTGCTTACCTTGCTTCCTTTGGCGCACAAGGACGCCCTAGTTCTTAGTCTTGCCGCTGGTGACGGAATCAACACAACAATTGCTTTCTTCTATCCAAGACAATTCGGTCGAGAATTGTGACAGCGGGTATGGGAATGGAAGGTGGAAGGTTACGGGCTGCATGTATGGCGGCTCAAACGTCTGTCCATCTTGGGAATGCGCCGTGGCAGCGGTCCATTATCACGATGGTGTACATACCTCACCATATCATGGGAACCGTCTTCAGCTCGGAAGTCGCCATGTTTTCCCCTTGTATCGAAATGGAATGTCATAGGTTGACTGGCTTAGAGCTTTTGCAGGATCGGGTTTTGGAACGTTTCTTCATTTCATCAAAACCGTGTCGTCAAAGTAGCTAACATGGTCATAATACACCACCAGAAACAATAAATCGGCAACCTGCTAGCCTTTGAACGCCGTTCACCACGCTACATCATTTCGTAAGTCGTACAGGAAGTAAAAGGCTTCCGCCGCTGGGATGGTATGATAAACAAGAGGGGCCCATACGTAGGAGAGAGATTCGGTCGATGAACCAATGCCGTCGGCGACGGGAAGGGAGAGAAGAAGGGGGAGGGTCAAATGAACCAGACGCCTAAGAAAACCGCACTGATGAGCATAGCCCACGAAGGTGCCTCCACCGAGGCGGTCCCTTGCTGGCTAGCTTGGCCGTCCTGGTCCTTGTGACCTCCCGGCGGGGGCTGCCCAGATACGGTCTGGTTGTTGGTCATGTTCGTATGGGCAGTGAAGAAGAAGGACGGGACATCGGGAATAGGGCAAACGGCGTCCGGCGCCGCGGGATCGATGCAGCGAGTCTGATAGTCATCCTGGCGGCTGTCAAGTGACGAGTTGAAGTAGGCCTTGACGGAGGCCACGGTGAGAATTGCGTCCTTCTTCGGGGGGCCACCAGACCACAGAGGGTTTCCGTTGCTCCAGTGCTGAAGAATCAAGTGGCCGCCCTCGGCAGGCACGGCGCTGCCATTCATACTGCCGATCACGGTGCCGTCGGCGTAGAAGATGACTTCGTCGCGGAGGTAGTCAATGCGATACTCGTGGAAGTCCGTGGTTGGGTTGAAGCCCAGGTTGGTCTTGATGAAGTTGCCTGTTCCCGCCGCATCGTAGCCCTTTTCCATCGCAGCGCGCGACTGCAGGACAATATTGACGGGGAAAGAATTGTTGGCCGGGTTGAACTCTCTTGTCAAAAACTCCATGTCTATCTCTTGAGTGTCGTTGTAGTACTACGCTCTCTGTCAGCAATCAATGTGTACGCAAGTGGCAAGTTCTTCTTACCCAGAAGAAGGCAGCACATGTTCCCGCTACATCTGGCACCTTCATCATCGCACGGAACGATCCGTATTGGAGATCATTCCTCACCGTATCGATCTCCGCGCCGGGTACCAGCCCGTCCCGAGTCGAGCTCTCAACTAGCAGCTGCAGTCCAGCATCGGTCTTGGTCGAGCTCAGCCCGAAGGAACTCGACCCTTGGTGGACTGAGGCGACATTTGTCGGCGTGAAGTTCTCTCCGAGGGGACCTCTGGCATTTGAGTTGGTCTTGTTGAACTCTTGCCGTGCCCAATCAGTGTTGTTTTGGATATCTCTGACCCTTGTGAAGTCGGTCTCGATGAGGTCGGTGAAGATCTCGACTGTGCCGGTGATGTTCGCAGCGTACCCACATTCGCAAGCAGCGCTGGCGATAGGAGCGAGCAGGCCGATCGCAGCAAACCATCTTGTCGCAAAATGCCCCATGATGCCTATAGTTTGAGATGTTGTTATGGGTTATGTGTTTCCGTATATACGTCTGCCTTTTGTGGTGGACCACTACCAGAGCCGTGCACACAGATCGATCGTCTAAAGTTTTGACAGAACTGAAGGAAGCTCAAGCGCGCATGAGACCAGTCCAGGCGTGCATGAACAGAAATAGAAGACGGTGGGATGAAATGAAGCCCAGACTGGCGCTCAGGCGAGCGAGACGTCGAAAGAGAGGGAGAAGCGAGGGACGTGGGGTAAAGACTCGACAGCATCACAGGAAAAGGCAGGGAGAAAGGGGAGGACCATGTGCTGGCTATGTATTGCTCTCGGCCACGAAAATACAAGGCCAGGTAGAGTCGGAAGGAATCAATGCTGTACGACCATTGTTCCTGTGGCGGGGGTTCGACCGCGACCCAAGCTACAACCCTCGCCGCTCACTTCCATGAGCACAACTACATTGATTGGCGTCCCAGGAAGTGACGAAGGGTCTCGAGAAAAGATGCCGGAGATCAAAGGGGTGCTATCAATGGACAAAGACGATAGAAGCCAGCCGTTTTGCACGTTAGAAGCGTGGTCAAGATCACCATAGAGGAGAGATTCGATACCGGCATCACAAAACCCCAAAACACGGCCAATCGTTAACCGTTGTCCAGAGAACCTGCAGCCGTTCTCCCGGAAATACCCAAAGTGGTATGAAACACAGCTCAACTAGATGCTCGGCACAAAGAAGCAACACGAGAACAACGGGTTGGTGCCTGGGAACCGGCTGGGTCTAGGGAAGCGCCCAAACTGTCCCCCACCCCTTCTCTCTTCCTACCCTGAATCCATGCCCGTGTGCGGTGGCGGACAAGCCACATCAGGTTGTACTACACTGTGTCGCGTCGCGTAGTAATGGTGTTGACCCTGCGAGAACCCGCGCCTGCTGGATTGGACTAAGGATCAGGGGGACGAAGAGGAGGAGGAGGAGGAGGAAGAGATTGGGTAAGTGTCAGGGTGTGAGCGTTGTAATCTGAAGCTGGAATCGGAGCCGAAGGTGTGTCGAAGGTCGCTGCAAAAGCCGCCACGTTAGACATTCCAGTCTCGAACGGTGTTTCAACGACGTCAAAGGAGAGAGAACAATGAAAAGGAACGACTACACGTTGCTAGTCAGCTTCGCGCCCGCGAGACGACTGTTAGCGGATAGCCGGCCGGGTCTCACCAACGAAGAGGGAAAAAAGCCCCCCCGTTGTTGTTGTTGCGTCTGTCTCTAATTAAAGTGTGGCTTTGATCTTCTTGGGGACCGCTCGTCGGTATGCATCAATAACTCACCTACAGCCTTTTCTCCCTCAGCTTTGCTATAGATGAACCCAGTAATTGATTTATAAAGGAACCCGCGCCGATCGGACGCGTGTTGGGCCATTGACTGCTCGCAGAGCTATTCGTGCAATCCCACATCTTGCAAGCCCATGCCCCGAACTCATCACCATTATATCAAGAGAACTGCCAAAGTGCAGCATGCTCTTGCCGTAGCTTGTGATGTTGTCAAGACAATGTTGTGGCATGATCTACCGAGACCACCAGAAAATCGTCAATCAAAGCCACTTGCCGCCTCGAGCTTTGCTAGGCACTTCTTCCACACATGCTCCCCCATCACTGTCTAGATAGTGTGGGACGATCAGCTGTACTGGCTACAGATCACACCTTCGCTCTAATTCTCCTTAGCACAAGTCTCACCCTAAGCTCTTTGTCATTCAAACGGTGGGCTTTTCGATGGCGAAGTCTACTACTCCACACGCAGCTGGACATACATGGTGTCGACGACGACATAATGACCCATTCGCTCATCACAGCAGCTGCCGTGTCCCAAAGTAGCAGAGGCCAGCGGGTGCAATTAGGAGAGGTGTTATGTCGATGTTCAACTCCTAGGAAACTATCTATACACATGTGCTCAAGAAGCCAGCTCCTCCCTTACATCTCGACCAATTAACAGACTCAGGTACCTTCGTCTTGGAAGATGCCCTCACTGCCGTGATCATTTTCTGTCCGCCCACTTGTGCCGAAAGCGCATTCCAGAGCAGAGACAACTTAAATCAGAGTCAGATGACCAAATTCCAAAGGAAGCAAATACTGCAATCTGTATATCGCACAAGGTATCTGAGCAAATCCAAACAAAACAAGCATAACCAAGACCTTGCGCAGTGATATGACGACGAAACGGAAACAGCAACAAGAACTGGTCGAGCCATTCAAGCAAAAAATGTAAAGAGACGAAGGAAAATAAAACAAAAAAAAAAGGATATCAACAACGCGCAGGCATTAGTAAGAACTAGTAGAACAAACGCAAAACCAGTCAACAAGAACTTGTCATCATGGACCAGCCAACATGCCTTGAGGCAGCCCTTGGGGTGCGCGAGCAGGGCCCGAATTATCCCTATTCCTCGGATTTGATTTCCGAGGAACCCGTTCCGAACCCAATGCCCCAACCCATCTCCATATTCCTGCCCTCATTATCGCCGATGACCAAGTTCAATGCCGGGACGCTCTAAATAAAAGTCATTCCAAACGGGGAAATAAGGAAAAAGGAAACCCAGCCGGCGAAACGAGCTGGTCATGCGCGGTGAACATCCTGAAAGCCAAACCTCTCATCTGCGCCGCCTCCCCCGTTCCGACTCGGGGACAAGCCTCAGACCAAGAGGACACGTTCGATGAAGAACTCCGAACCGTTTGCGCCAGGATTAGTAATAGAGAGTTCAACCCAACATACAGAGAGGTATATGCCAAAGAGAAAAGGGCGACCGTAATGGACCCCGAAACACAACATAGGAAATCGTTCAATCATTGCAACTAGTACACGCTGTCCTCGTCCGCCCCTTGTGATGTCATCGAGGGGGTCGAGGCGCTTGAGGACGCTTCCATGTCGTCGACGTAGCCGACAAGTGCTTGTGCGTGCAGGCGGAAAGATTCGCCCATCAGTCTGGTAATTCTGTCGCGTTGTTAGCACGTGTGACCTTTTCAAACCGGACTTTGGCGATGACTTACCCCCAAACGACGACCTCGTCGAGCATGCCGCCCCACAGTCTGGCAACAACGGAACTGATCTGAGAAGCGTACGCCTCGTCGTTGTCCTTCTCGAAGAGTTGCCGAACCTTGTTATACATGGCCAATTCTTCCTCAGTCGCCGGTTCGTCGTCATGTTCCAGACGATAGAGCCACAGCGACAGGATGATCATCAAATCTAGACCACACAAGGCGTGCTCAACGCTCCAGTTCGTCGGTGACGTGCGTGCAACCCAGCGCACGCCCTGAACCACGGCAATCTCAATGCAGTTGTAGCATTCTTGGATTACCTTGATCATCTCGCTGGACCGCTTGACCCGATCCCGAGCGCGGGACATGGCCGCCGCGACCTCGTACGACTCATGGTAGCGCAGTGCCTCCTGCACGGATTTCAGATCGACCTCCAGGCGAGCGCGCGCATTTCGGTACAGTGCCTTGGCGTTGAAGATAAGAGGGTGACCCTTGTGAGGGGCGCTCAACGGGACCGTGACATGCTCGGGCTCGCAAAGCTCTAGGGATTTCTCCCAGGTCTCGAGAGCAAGTCGGAGCTTGTACTCAGTCACAACGTCTTGAAGAGCCTCCGGACTCCGCTTGTGATACCACACTTCGAGGAACAGGGCATTGATCATAACCCGCGACGCAAACGCACTGTACCTGAGTGTCTCTCCCTGGAACAGATTGTCATGCGCTTCCATGAAGGTAGACATGGGCGACAGCTTCAAGCGCTCATGCCAAGCGGCCTCATCCGCAACCCTGATGTTCCAGAGCGCTTCAGAAGATGGGAGCTGCAAGTCCTCGAATTCGTTGAAGCTGATGGCAGGTGTATGGTTGTACGTCAGAGTGAGCAGGCCGAAGAAGATGTAGACGGCGTAGTAGGTACGACGGCAACCCTCGTCCTCGATCCATTCGTTGCGGGTTGGCTGAGCACCCTCGCGAGCCTCCTGACGGAGCTTCAGCTCGTACCTGTTTCCGGCGACCATGTTCGCGAGCAGGCTCTTGATGGAGCAAGCCCATTCGAGTCCTTTCGGGTCACCGCTCCAGCTGGCAAAGATCATGTTCAGCAGAGAGCCTTGCATGGTCCACAGCGGGCATTTGCGCGAGCTGAAGTTCTCCTTGTTAAGAAGGAACTGATTGACGAGCACCTTGGACCCGATGTGGAGCATGTACGCCTGGTCCTGGTCGAAAGCGTATAGTGCTCCGATACTGAGCACCGCGAGCAGTAGAGCCGGGGAAACCGTGGTTGAATCGAAAGATGCGGGGTGCAGAAATGGCAAGTGGTGGTGGAACAGCCCAAAGTATGTCGACAAGAAACGGTTCAAGTATGCCAAGCTGGGCAGACGGAAGCCTTCGGGGATGGCGTGCTCAGTGTCGTTGGCCCGAATGTTGTCGAGAATCAGATTGCGCTCGTCGTCGCTTGCGACCTGCGGTGCGCAGAAACCAGCGGAAGACATGGTAGCCTCGTTGGCGTAGGGGCTCTGCGGCACCGGTGTACCAGCTCCGGAGTTGGGCAAAGAGTTGATCATGGACTGGAGAGCCGGGACGAGGCCGTTGCATGTCTGGCCGTTGATTGGGGGCAGCTGAACGTTACGAGGCTGCATCGTGCTCCCGCTGTTGAATGATTGCTGAGACTCAAAGGAGCCCGACGCTGAGGAGGCAGTGGAGTGCGACTTGGGCTCAGAAGTCTGTGACATGAAACTCTCCCATTGCGGGACGGGTATGACGCCGCTGGCGTAAGCAACGGTGGGCTCCATGGCATGCGGCGAGTATGGCATCGATGGGCTACCTTCGTAATTGCTCCCGGCGGAACGGGCTCCGGCGGCGGCCTTGTGCTGGAAGTCCGCGACGAGCATCGCAGCGGTCTCAACATCGAGAGTGCCGTCGTGGGAAGCAGCTTCGAGCTGATCTATCGCCGACTGGTCAAGCATGGGTGTCTTTGCAGGGCCGCCGATGGCTCTCGTCTTGGGACCAGAGCGACGCTTGCCGTCGCTATGAAGAGGGACGCCACCATCTTTGGCGTGAACTGTTCGGTCATGTCGAAGGAGGAGATCGCGACGAACAAATGTGCTCCGGCACTTCATGCACTTGAAAGGACGCTCCTTGGTGTCTGCGGCGGATGGTCAGCATGATTGGTGAACAACAGTTGACGGTGGTGTATCGAGATTCGACGAGGGGTGTTTAGGTGCCCATCATTATGCGTTGAGAATCTAGGCGGACGACCGAGGCGGAAGGAGGGGTCGGCTGCTGTCGCGGGGGGTTCCCAGCACGACGGAAGCTTTGTGGGAAGAGGGGAGGGGTTCGGGGGAGGGAGAGGGGCTCGGGGAGTGCAACTTACGAGAGCGTTCATGTCTGCTGCGGTGTTCGCTTCTGCTGAATGCTCTGTTGCAGAACTGACACTTGTATTTGCGTTCCGGTGCGAGTGAGGCCTTGCGCGAGGCCGGTGTTGATGAAGCGGAAGTGGGAAGGACCGCAACGCTTGCGCCGGGCATCTTGACGGCTCGAGTCGTTGTCGCGTTTTTGTGTTTTTCTTTTTCGTTGCGAGGGATTAGAGTGGTGGTGGTCGAGTGGCTAGGGAAAGCTACCGCGACGGCGACGGCGAGGGCAACGGCCAAGACAAAAGTGCGAACGACTTGATCAGGACGACGGGTCTCGATGAATTATAACGATGGTTGAAATCGCCTGGCTCCTAGGTTCCTCCTCGCTCGGCGCGCTCCCGTAGGGTTTAAAGCGTGTCTTGATTAGACTGGTGGATGTTGCTGGTCATTTGGTTCGATATTCTGGTCATAGGAAGGACGTGTGGGTGATTGGGAGGGAAAAAGCTGGCTCGTAGCCAGTATATGAAGCGGCGTGTCTGGAGGCGACAGGCGCGCTTGAAAGGTGTTGATGCTGAGAAGCCGGAGAAGGCGAAGCCGTGTTGAGTTGCGTGTTGGAGATGAAGGATGATCACGAGAGTAGGAGGAGGGAGGAAGCGGAAGAGGGGAAGTCCAGGAAAAAGTAGGAGGGGAGGAAGAGGAGGAAGAGGACGCCTTGGTGAGAACGGTGGGGACGCTGGACTGCGACAGTGGGAGGGACGACGGCTGTATTGGAGGGGATGGGGGGGCAGGAGAGGGGAGTGGAGGGGAGCCCGAGAAGGAGGGAGATAGGTGGAAGTAGGTAGGTAGGTACCTACCTACCTTCCATTGCCTTACCTTAAGGAACCTAAGGTACCTACCTAGGTAGGTAGAGGAGGAGGGAGAGGAGGGAGGGAGGGGACGGGAGGCCACGCTCACGCTGAGGTGGTCGGAGCTGGCACTTCTCCCACCTCGCTGTAAAGAAGCGGGAAACAGACGGGATGGACAAACGCTATGGAAGGTACCTACGAAAAGGTACGTACTGCACTGCTAGTAGGTAAGGTACCTTAGGTACGAATACCTTACCTTACATCACTGATGGAAGACGGGCAGGTCAGGGGTCATGTGTACCTAAATGAGGCAGGGCAGGGCACGTAGGGTGAGGTACCTGATATCTACCTTTCTCGGACAGGGTAAGGGAAGGAGGGGGAGGGGGGGGGAGGGAAAAAAAAAAAAAGGAAAAGGAAAAAAAGGGCATCCAGGGCAGTCAGTAAATGGCAGGCATGTTCAGATATTCGTAATGGAAGGTAAGGAACCCGACCGACGTCTTGAAAGTAAGGTACCATAGTAGAGCAGAAGTACCTACTTTCCTACCTAGTTGCCCGTGTCGTAGCAAGGTGGGTCCCCGTGTCGATGGCTGAGGTGAGGTGGATGCCATGCACAGCGGACAGGACGGCGGGACTGCAGTCGGGTGTGCACACTGCCAATTCACATTGAGGTGGGCACTGCACCCATCGAGAGGAGAACAGAGTTCGTTCACCGGGCCACCAGAACAGAAAACATACCCGACCCGAATCTCTCCATCAGAATGAGCAAGGGAGGGGACATGGATGATGGCCGACGGGGACTGGGCCAGGCCAGAAGGGTGGAGGGGTGGAGTGGCGGACAAGTTTACACGGTACCTTACCCTGTACCTTAGGTAGGTAAGAGGAGGGGGGATTCGGGAAGCCCTGAAGTGGGAGTGGACGAGGGGAAGAAAGACGATGGACGCGACATCAGCAACTGGACAAGAGGTAGCAACAGCCCACAACGTGTAGGTAGGTCAACACCAGGGCCATCGTCCAGCAACAGCTGGTCAACTGCCAGCCCACCGTCCCCGTCCCCGTCCACGTCCACGTCCACGGCTTCGTAGGGCAAGTCACCGGTGTGGTGGAGAGGGGACGAGGGAGGGAGGGAATCTGGGCTACGGATAGACAGACATGGCATGGACAGACTGCAATATTTGTGGGCGGGAGACACTTTGAACTCCCATGAGGTCGTTGACATGCTCCTGTCGCTGCTACATAGTACAGTTCGCAGTTCTGTATCTCGTCGGATTGGGCAACCAAGGTACGGTAAAGAGTTCTCGTCGGCATCGTAAGCGGAGGCAGAGACGAAAGCGGGAGCGGAAGCGGGTGTCATGATGCTAGCCTTCATGAACGGATGGGATTGGAAGCTGTTGTCGTGCTGTCCGGTCGTGTTCAATATCGGTTGTTGCTGTCCCGTCCCGCCCAGTCCAGTCCAGTCCAGTCCAGTCAAGAATCTATCCGTGGTAAGGTAGGTGAGGTGTTCAATCGAGGTCGCTGCACGCGCACACAGCCCACATAAAATATGAGCTCGCCGGACCACCTTAGGTACGTACACACACCGGTACACGTGCTGTATCCCTTCGGATCCCACTTTTATGTCATCCAATTGCAAGCCCAGGGAAGGATAAAAAAAAAAAAAAGGAAAAGGGCAAGTATGAATACCTTACCTTGCCTAGGTACCTACGGCGGGGATCCCTTACCCCGAGCAGCTAAGGTACAAGAGCTATGTAAGCTGCACCGAAAATCAATGTATTGCGGGGGAATAGCTTGCTTCACTTCTTTCAAGCCTAGAAGCCGCGGTCTTGCAATCGCCAAGATGGAACTCTGGCATACGGGCTTCAATCGGCTCAGAGATGTTGTTTGTGGACTCGAGCAATCTTGTTAGAACTTTCTCGGAACCAGAGTCATTAATGTTGCAGTACAGAACACCCGTCATCTCATCTGATACACGAGAAACGAGGAATCTAAAAAGAGTCTCGCTGCTATCTCAATCCAAGACAAAAAAATTTACCGGCCGCGAATAAGTAATAAAGGAAGGAGGGAGGGACAACCACCTCAATGATTGGATCTTTCGGACGGGAAACACGCACTCCTATTAACAGATACCACGACCACGGAACACGTCGCGACACGGATCTCACGCTGAAGTGGGGCGTCACTCCTTCTTCTCTCACTCTCTCCCGTCTCTTTCTCTCTCTCTCTTCCCCTTTTTATTTTTTTTTAATTTTTGTTATTTTTGTTAGTTTGTTTTTGGTCCACCTCCATCAGGTGGATGAAGAGTTCTTTTCATGGGATAACTCGAGAGCATTTGTCTCTGTGCGCCACACCACGCTCAAGTACCTACCTCTCCAGCTTGACCAAAATTTCCTCACTGTCGCGTCAAATCCGTGCCATGACACGCCAGACACCCCGGGTGGATTGGTTGATACCTACGGATGCAATTCCCATGCCCTGGCACGCAGCCGACCCGTCCGGAGCACATCCATCACAAACATCCCCTGCCACCCACAAGAACCTGGTAAGGGGGACAGGGGAATAAATGGCAGCGGAGGGCCGGGTTATGGGACATCTCATGGATGAGTGCTGGGGCATCTTAGGGGGAGAGCGAGCACAACACCCTACCAAGGAACGGATACGCCGCCCATGGCCGGTCTGGAGTCTCCAGACTCCAGCAGGCGTGTGTCAATGGCTCTTGTCCCTCACCTCGCAGTAGGGCGAGGTCAGCGAAACAGCAAACAGTACTCTGTACCATGCTCGAGCGGACACGATGGGCTGGTTTGCGGATACAGTGGACTGAACCAACGCCGTGGTACGCAACGCTAAGGCAAGCACTGCTGTGCTGGTCTCGAATTCCCTGGGCCAGATGACGGGGAATCCCTCGTCTGCGAAGCGGTTGGCTGGCTGAAGACGGGAGCATACCTAGGGGGACATGAGCTAAGTGTAGGTGGACGAAGGTGAGCAGAGGTGTGCGGTGAGGTGAGGCAATCAAATCGCAATACCTATGAAGCCTGAGGAACACCGTACCCGCCTCAGTTCGTCCCGTCCCCATTGTTCGCTCATGTGCTTGAGGCATGCTACAGCGATTCAAGGGCCTCGACTACACTACCAACTATGTACTTACATAGGTATGCAGATGGATACCACTGTCCCACGTCGCACTCAAGCATCGATGCATCATGAGGCAAGTATCCATCCTCCGGTTCGCTGCTTCATAACTTGCTTCTCATTGCTAACCTTTCCTGTCTAGGTGCCGACGAACCGAGGGTTGACGTCGCGTCGTCGTCCTTACGGAAACAGGGAGCACCGAGGATTCGAGGAACCGCCGAACAAGGGCGCAACAGGCAAAAGGAACGCGACGGGGAAAAGAGATTGCAATCACCAACGACTTGGAGCAATGGAGCTCCTCGAGGTCGCTCGCTGCCCCTCCCGGTCTAGCCTTGCCAAATCCCGGACCGCCAATTCGGTTGGCAATTTCGCCCTGGCTTCCGGAAGGGAGGAAGATGTCCAAGCTTGCCAGATTACGAGGGGGCTGGCACAAGCCCATTGCTTCGACTGCTTCCAGCAATGCTTCCATCGCCGAGCTTCTTGTCCTTCTATCACTGGGGGCCACCCGAGACTGGAGCAAAAAGAGTCTGGTGTCACGAGTGATTGTCGCCGTTTCGTGTCCTGAGGCTGCCGAAAGACCACCGACACTGCGACCTCATGTCCCCAGCGGGCCAGGAACCCTGGGCAAGCCAGGCTCTGCACATAGTGCAGTGTACACACTACCATGCGGTAGTGGCAGCGGTAGCGGCAGCTACCTAGTCACTAGTGACGTTAGACCAGCTAAAAAGGGGGACAGGCAGTCTTCGACTTCAGAAGTTCAGATGCCAGGAGAGGTGCGGAGAGGAAGAAAAAATGCCCCCCCCCCCCCCGGTCCGGATGGCTCTGACCAATAGGCAAGCACCCCGTCTCCCGGTCCCCGGACGTATGCATGCCCGTACTTAATTGTGCTGGCACTGGATACGTATCTGCCCAGGAAAAAGAAGTCGGAGAACGCGACCGCAACCACGAGCGCGACAGGGCACGATGGTACTTGGGCGATACGTGTCTGGTCTGCACGCACTAACGCGCGCCGGCGGATTGCATGCTTGTTCCCAAGGACGGGCAGCGGGCGGCTTGTCACTCCCAGCGGTGAGAAGAGGTACCCATGAGTATCCCCATTAGCCGGCTTACACCGCAGATGCTCGAGTGTCTGTACCCTACGCGGTCTCCAACACACGTGTGAGTGCGAGTAGGTACGGATATTCTTTACAGAACGAACACCGTACCTCCCCAGCAAAAGCCCCGCCGTTCTTCCCAGCCGCCCTGCACGTGCGGTGGTTGCTGCATCCTCGCGCGTGTGCTGGTGTTCGCAGCATGCCTTGATCCCTGGCGCACTGGCTGTAGAGATGGCACCGACACCAAACACAGATCATTGGCATTGTGTGTAATCGATCGACACTGTCGAGAGAACAAGGGGAAAGCTAGACCACTCGACTCGCACAAGCATATGCACTACATAGTAGATGATGGAGCTCATGTCGATGCGGCGCAACGAGGGGACGACTGGCCAAAGCCTAGAACCATGGAAGGGAGGATGACACTCGGTGTTGGACCGGTACCGTACCGCAACGCCGACGGGACCACGGCAGACTACCGCTTCTTACCCGGCCGAAAGAGCGGGACGCTTCCCGCTCTCCCATGCCTAACGAGACCTAAACTCATCAGCTCATCAACACTTACGGTGAGTTACCGCACTTTTGACCGCACAAGTGGTCCTGCCGCTTTCAGTTATCAAGATCCATCGAGAGTTGAGTCGGTGAGTTAGCTACCTTATCTTCAAGGTTCTGTTCTGAGCAGCGGTCTGAACTCAATTCAACGTCCCTCTTTCGTCCGAGTCCAACTTCTGCTTGAGGATCGGT
This sequence comes from Colletotrichum karsti, assembly GCF_011947395.1. Classification (NCBI taxonomy): domain Eukaryota; kingdom Fungi; phylum Ascomycota; class Sordariomycetes; order Glomerellales; family Glomerellaceae; genus Colletotrichum; species Colletotrichum karsti. The sequence continues at coordinate 734,428 of NW_024065921.1, forward strand.
CAAGCTTCTGCTCGGCCGCCGTTGGGACGAGCATCCGGGAGCACGGCTGTAAAATCGATCCCTGTTGACTGAACGAGAACTTGTTGTCTGGTTGGTAACGGTAATAGATCGAAAACAAGACGAGGCATGGAGGACGATAAATTTGAGAAAGACGTCCGTCGAGAGAGTGCGCACAGAGCACCAGTATGAAAATGAGATGATTGTCATCTGGAGCATCTGGAATGAGAGGCGAGTCGCATCGGGGACTCGGCGGGTTGGCTCCTCCTAAGCCTGTCTGATGAGTCCTGGTTTCTGGATCAGACCCATGATTTCGTGATCCCATGGATTGATTCCACACCCATGACTTCGGCCAAACGAAATGATGTCTACGTCGTTGTCTCTGCTTTTGTGCCTTCTAAGCTTGCCCCTCTTGCCCCTCGCCTCTTTGCGGCCCCTCCCCCTCCTCGTTCTCATTCCTTTCCCTGGGTCAATGTTGTTTCTTTTTTCGTCTCTTCCCCCCTCCCCTTTTCAAGCCAGGGCGCCTATTCGTTCCTTCTAGATTGTGTCGCCCGTGTTCCGATATGAAGGCGAAAACTTTTTCAAAGGTAAATAGAAGAGGAAGAGGAAGAGGAAGAAGAAGAAGAAGAAGAAGAAGAGTCCTCTCTTGATTGTTACCCCTGAATTTTGATTTCGAGTGCGACGTTTGCAGTTTGCGATCTGAATGCCAGCATCAGGTCTACATCTATCTGTACAGCTCGGCCAGACCCGAGAAGATTGTTGAGGTGGTGCGACAGGTACGTCGCAGAACAGGATACCTTTTGCGTACGCAGGGTAACTCACCACTTTACTGTGCGGTAGTATCGTTGTCCGGCATTTCAAGACGGTTTCGATGGATTGATTACCTATCAAAAGGATAGGGTTGCCTCAAAGAAGAGGTGAGGCTGGTGGCAGCTCCCACGTTCGTGGATGAGGTTGCCCTGGTGAGGTACTTGCGAAGTACTTTGTACATTCTCTCGCTGGCCATCTCGTCAGTCCCGTCTCATCCTGCCTTTTGGCCCAAGCCTCTATGGCTGGCTGTCCTAAGCGAGTTTTCGCCTGGGCACATCTTTTCTGTGCCTTCTATCGTGGGGACCCATTACTTCCATTGCAATCAATATACTTTCATTACCGGAGCCGTCATTCACCCTGGAAGTCTGGAGCTCTTAATTTCAGAGGGAACCATGAAAGTTCATCGCGCCTCGATTTGGTTTGCTTCGAAGCTCACCATCTTCCCTCCCTTCCTGATCCACTGACACTCACTCCCGTCGCGGACGTGAGAGTTTCCACGCCGAACAGGACCACCTAGATACCGTACTGTGACACTATGATCACCTTGTCCAGCCAATTGCTTCTTCGGCTTCCCTATGGAATCGACACTCGGTTTCTCTTCTATTAGCCGCATTCTTGACCCCTCTCCGACTTTCGCACCCTCTTCAGAACGACCTAGAAAGCCCCTCCCCCTCCCTTCGCGGCCATCGACTTCAACCCAGATTCCGCTGCCCGGAGTCCGTATCCATTACGGATGCGGTAACCCCCGGGCCCGGGCTTGGGCTTGCGCCATCTCTAGTCCCCTCCGAGTACCTTGCACGCCTTATCCGCCAACAGGCTCAACTGCACTTCCTGTACGAATGCAGACGCAGTCACCGCCTCTAGTCAGTCCCCTGGACATGTCGTGAACTGGCAAATGGGGGCCCCTTGGACGGCAAGGAATAGACGAGACGAAAACCACTCGAACCCTTACCGCCTGCAAGGCTACGGAGGTTTATCGCATCGCCAACGCTCAACGTCCAGCACCAACGATGCGGTGAGTCCTTGCAAGCGGTCCCCGTCTCGAACGACCCGAATTCGGGGTGGAGTTTCGGAATGGCGGACAGGACGAAACCCATCAACAACACCGCAGTCGACCGGCAAGGGTCATGGAGGTACTGTAGGTGCTTGATATCTTACCGCCTTGTGCTGCCTCTTGTGGCAAGTCGCAGATTCGCAGGTCCCGTGAGGTACGGATAGACTGGGTCGAGAGGCTCTGAGAAAACCGTGAGGTTGATCGGATATTGATGTTGACCCAGCTTTGCTCTTTGCCCGAGTTCCCATCACCGAAGCGTGCCGGGAATCGGATGCACATCCCCTCTCTCCCTTTCTCTTGCTCTCTCTCTTCCCCCCCCCCTGATGCGTCTCTTGAGATACCCGCAGTGCTCCGATTTGCTCTGCCTCTCTCGCCTTCTGACGCCTGTCTGTTACCGAATCGACGGCCTGCGAGCTCGCCGACGTGCGCATTTAACCCGCAGACCAACTAAATCTACAGCCACTGGAACACAGCAAATGCGGTAGGAATAATCCAGCCGCTAGGCCACTGAGGACTCTCTCCCGGCTGACGACCTCTCCCGTGTCCGGGTTGCATCTTTGCAACATCTTTCAGTGTGGCCGCGATTTGATGATACTCTGCAGTAGGTAGGTTCTACTCGCCTGGGTCGGTCTGCACCCCGGTCCGGCACTCTTCGAACACCCGTACTGCACTCGTGGTACATGGGCCCTCGAGTCCACACTGAGGTGCCTACCTTACCTAAGGTACCTTACCTTAAGGTACGCAGTAGGTAGGTAGCGAGCGCCGGAAAACCACCCAGAACACCGATTGACCAGGGCCACGAAGGGAACTCGGGAGGAGAATTTCAACAGGTCCCAGAGTAATCCGGGCATTTGGTGCTCCTGGAGGATGGGGTCTCTTGTTGGAAAGATGTCAGGGTTTACGAATACCGACACAGATCAATACCGGTGACTGAATTCAACACGGATACGGAGCCACAACCAACAAGAGTGGTATATAGATAGATACCTAGGTAGATAGGTACCTAGGTACAGGTAGACCTCAATGCTTCTCGCACCAAGCTCATCTGTAGTTTGGCTCACCATGGATATTATATGTTTGAGCACGTCAGTCTCTAAACAAGGGGCGGGAGGGAAAAGGAGGAAAGGAGGACGAGACATGGACGCAGCGGAGCTTTTTCAGAGGACGGAGTACCTACAGCATCCCATTGTACGGTGCCTACCTTACTATGTAGGTGTGCAGACGAACTCAGCATCTTGCGGATACATGGACAACCTTAGGTTACCCTTGCGGACAGACCTCCACGTCTGGGCATACCTAGGTACTAGAGAGTCAGAAGTTCAGAACCGCCGCGGCACGGTTCCGGTCAACCGGTTCCCCGTTAGGTATCCGTACCTTACCCTTAGCCCTAGCCCGGTTACCTAGTGGCAGCGTGTTTGCGCTCCGCGTGCCAGGCGGGGGCGTGGGTGTGTTTGCTGGGACCACCTCAGTTTGGTGAGGTGGGGACGTGGATATGCCCAAGGTAGGTATTACCTACCGTACCTAGGTACCTTCACATACCTAGCACCCTTACCTACCTACCTCCACTACCTACCTAGGTAAGGCGATTAATGACAGGGCTGGGCATGTTCGATGCTCGAGGGCTGCTTCAGAGCTTCCCAAACACTGGGGCTCGTCCTTCATCCGTTTGTCGCTTCGCCGATTATCATTATCGAGCTAATCAGTTGGTTGTCCGGATCAATCTTGAGTCACGGCTGGGCCAAACTGCTAGTTCTTGTTCAGAGGCCGCTCAAGCTTAAGGTGAGCGTCAACACTGAACTATGGCTGACCGCTAGCTTCAACCAGCATGACTTATAGACTCGGATGTCCAAGGCGTTGAGCACAGTTTTGCGTGGATGCTGCTTCGTCGATTTCTCTTCAATACCTACCCGTACTCGAACGTACTAAAACTCTTCCCAACAACAACGGACGGAATGCGACTGATGGTTGGCCCCTGACGATCGCCGCCTTAGCTGGACAGATTTACCAGCCAAGCTTCCGATGCAGCATGCTCATCGCATGTCTGACCTTCTTTCATCAGCAAGTACATCATCCAGCACCATCACCGCCGCCAGCGGCACCGGCGGCGGCGGCGACGGCGACCGCCGCGGGGGCTCAAGGCCCCGTAACGGGCGAATCACGGTCTGAAACCGGCATCGAATTTTGGGCAACTGATGGCTGACCTCCATTGTCGAGACGCTTTGAGCTGCCTCGTCGACAGGCACGTTTGGCTGTACTGCGCGTGGAACAAGGCTGTAACGGCGACGGGAGTACAGACTATTCCATCCCATCCCATACCTTAAGGTACCTTACCTTGAGGTATCTACCTGCCTACCTAACCACACCTCACTGAGTGCTTTAACCCGTCGGTTGGGTGCGCCATTGTTTCGTCTATTCACAGCGGGAGCCCAGTGGCACTGTTTCTGGATGGCATCCAAACCCACAAGCGCCATCAACCACTTCTGGCAATAAGGGAAGCGACGGGATGGCGCCGGAGCCGCCGTCTAGAAGTTATTCTAGGTTGGACTCGGCCTCGGCCACTTACATACATAGTATAGGAGATCGCACAGAGAATCTGTCTCTTCGCAGCAGTGATGTGAACAGGGCCAGGGCCGTCTTGGATGGGAGTCAACGACTCGTCGTTAAAGGATCGGATCGGATCGGATCGAATCGAATCGGTCGTGCAGTCGGCCGTGCCTGTGGCGGAGGGAAAAGAGAAGATCTGCCGTATGGAGATTTCCTCAGAGGCAGATGTAGAGTCTCACGGGTCAAGTTCATATGGCTGGAAGAGTACTGCGTCTGTAGGTGAAGTCTTGTCGGGGCGGCGAACCGGGTAACAATTGAACGAAACGCTTGACGGGTACGGGTACGCGTCGAGCTGTCTAGACAGACGACGGATGGCCTTCGGACAAGGAGAAGAGGCGGGAGAAGAGGGGGAGGGGATATTATTATTGTTAGTAGAAAAAAAGCAGACGAAGAAAAGATGATGGAGGATGAACAAAAGGAGGCGCTAACGAGATGAGATGAGAGGTGCATTCGACGCGAATGAGGTTGGTGTCAGGAAGGGAAGGGTCCAAGTCTAGTGCGGCGGGTGTTCAGGCATATGTACCTAGCGATGGACCGACTAGTTCTAGGTCTAGTATGTTGGATGAAGCAATCGCGTTGCTCGAGTGACGATGAGCTCAGTTGATACCACCTTACGTAGGTATTGGCGATGGGCAGCGAAGAAGGCACATTGACATTGGAGTCGAACTGGCGAGTCTGACCACCAACTTGAAGGACAGTGCGAGAAAAAGGAGTATCATCATAGGTTTGCCCGGTTTGGGGGTGGCTCATGCCCAGTCAAGACAGTGCGTGTGCCCGGGCCACTTATCTATCTAAGGTAGGTAGGTATGGACCTAAGGTAGGTAAGGTGCCACACCGGTGTAAGGCGGCCCACGTCCCTGCTCTTCCAACAATGTGATGGCATCGAGGAACCCCTCGTCTCGTCTCATCTCATCTCATCTCATCTGTTATCTCTCATCACACTCGGTCACACAACAGCTCGTTATCGGCTCCCAAATATCAAGTCTACCTAGCTACACGGTGATTCATCCAGTGCTGTTATGACTGCTCAGCAAAGAGACAAACTACCGGATGAAACAACCCGCGACATGAGGCAGGTAGCTGGAGGTGCTTTAGTTTATTCCCCACCCGCTTCACGCCCGCTAAAACCCCTCCTACAACACTTGACAGGAGGTATTGATGCTTTGAACTCGCCCAAGCCAGGCACAAATACTCGGCCCTAATCAGGTGCTATTTCCATGTCTTCGAGCATGAGCACGGCACACCTTTTACCTCCAGGATGAATGTCTGGAAGAGACCGGCTGTGCACTCCCGTCTGCAAAAGAGGAACGTTAAGGTCCAGTACAACCTACCTAAGTGCTACAGCCACCGCCACAAGTGCCCAAGACCACGAGAGCGCCAGCCATCCTTCTCCGCTATGAATCCCACCACCAATTCCAATTACCTACCTTACCTAGGTCCTACCACCTACCTAGGCAGACCTAACCTACCTTACCTTAGGTACCTTACCTATGGAAGATAGGTCTGGTAAGGTACCTAAGGTAAGCGGGGGTCGTTACCGCAGTACCGCCGCCCATCCTGCTAGCGTTCTCTCGATGACAGGTGCTTGGTTCCTGTTACTACCGCCAACCTCGGTACATGGAAACCTTCCTGCTCAGGTAGGTAGGTACCTACCGTAGGTCAGGTAAGGTAGGTAAGATACCTAGGGTCATCACTGCTGCTGCTCGCCCTTTCAACGACGGGAGCCATACGGCCTCGAAGAGAGAAAGGGGAAGAATTGGGGGGACACCCGGCTGTGCGTTTTCATCTCGTTCAAAGCCAAGGTCGCTGGCGCAATTGGAACTTTGTGCTTTCTGTTCAAATCCAACCTGGAACCTGCGCATCGTCGTCTGAGTACGGATAATTTTGTCTTACTACCTTACCTTATGTACTGTCAAGGTCTGTCTCCTAGGTAAGGTAGGTAGGGTCCCAAACATCGCCGACACGACTCCGTTGGTCTCTTCCGGGGGGCACTTTCCCCATCAGGCCATCTGCTCCTAGGCCTGGCCTTCCTCCTTCTCCTTCGCCTACCTACCTACCTACCCACCTTCTCCTCCTCGCCCTCCCCTTCCTCCGACGTTGTCGACGCGAAAAATCTCCAGCGAACCGTCGCCAACACGACACACGACTCTACCCGCCGACTGCAGAGCTCATCCCACCACTCAGCTTTCTGAATCGCAACCGCTTGCTCGATTTTGCTCCAAAGAATTGCCAGCGCGCCAAAGGGCATCTTCATCGATACGCACCACGCCCGCCCACACTCCGCAGCAGTAGCGGCACGCACACTCACACGCACACACACACACACACACAGAACGTCGCCCCCGCAACCCCCTGCTCCAACCTGCGACTCCTCGATTGTGGGTTCAGTCCCCGACAGCTGCTCAACAACTCGTCGCCCCAGCCAGCACACACACCCTTTTCCCTCACGCTTACGATCTCTCGACGTGTTACGATTGACGACACGCTTCGCGACCGTACGAGGCTGGCCTGAGCAGAGCACTCTCGCCCAGATCATGACTTGACCCATCCTCGGGTTATCAGCGCGACCGCCTCATCATGCTGATGACACAGACCGCAGTGCCGGCACTAGTTCAGGGTCAGAAGAGCAACGCCTACAGTTCTCGAAAACAGCCCTCGCGCGAAAACATCAACCTCGAATCCAACAATTACTACAACTCGCAACCGGTGTTGGATCAATCCAACGTCGAGTCATACTCGTCCTATTCCCAGACCATCGCTGCCGCCTCTTCCTCCCTCATGAACGGCATTGCGGGGACCGCCCCGCCGGGCACCATGTACGTCCGAGCCCTGTACGACTACGAGGCCGACGACCGTACAAGTTTGAGTTTCCACGAAGGAGATGTCATCCAGGTCATCACTCAGCTGGAAAGCGGTTGGTGGGACGGCGTTATCAACGGCGTGCGCGGCTGGTTTCCAAGCAACTATTGTCAAATCATCACTAGTCCCGACGATATCCCCGAACATGACCATCACGGCGAGCTCGATCACGTCGACGACGACGTCGTCGACCAGGAAGTCTACGACGACCAGCTCGAAGAGGATGACGAGTCGGAGCTCGACGATCTCAGCAACGCCCTGCCGCTCGAGGGCACCGATCTCAGCGACAAATCGCGGGCCGACTTCTGGATTCCTCAAGCAACTCCTGACGGCCGTCTATTCTACTACAACATGATGACGGGAGATCGCAGCATGGAATTGCCATTGGAGTCTCCCGTATCGACCAACGAGTCCGGCCCGCGTAACAGGATGAACGTGAACGTCCCAGAAAAAACACGGCCCCCTCCCGAGATGATGGCCAGGGGGCTGACACAGGACGAAGACGAGGATTCGGAAGCGAACTCCGCATCCGAGTTGGAAGGAGAGTCCCTCATGCTCGCCTCGAGAGGATCTTTGGTGAGATAGCTGCCCGGTAATTCACGATGCGTGTGTTTCTGTACTGACAGACGAATGGCGCCATAGCCCCGTAACCGCCGGTCCAAGAACGATATGCTGTCACCGTCTACTTCAATGGATTCCATGAACGGTATCGCGCAGATCACCAGGGGAGAGAACAAGTACGTCAACCCGAACTTGGCACCCAGCACGACTCCGATGATCGCATCCGCAACGTCATTTACAAGCACGTCCTACAATACGCCGCCGACCAGCACCGTGCCTCGATCATTCTTCGACGATGGCTCAGCGCCGCCATTGACATGGACCCGTCTAGTATCCAACATGCGCCGGGCTGTGGATCGGTACCGTGACGCTATCACCAGCAACAACCGCTCTGAGTACGTAGCACGAGCGGAGGACATCTCGGACCATCTGCGACTGCTGCTAGCGGCCGGATCTGGCACGACCGACAACCACTCTGGCCAGCCTTCCATCATTTCAACCAACAAGGCTCTTTACCCTCATTTCAGAGATATGATGTCCAAATTCTCAAAACTCGTAATTTCGTCCCACATCGCTGCCGCCGACTGGCCCAACGCGGAATCAGTACAGAAATGTTTGCAAGAGGCGGACGGTGTTTTGCTCGGTGTGTTCAGCTATGTTGAGATCGCACGCCAACAGCGTGGGGAAGAAATACCCCGTCTGTTCCCTGGATTCGTCATCGGCAGCTCAACGGGTGGGAGCTGGCAGAATAACGGCCTAGGTGCTCGTGATCCAATTACGGCCAACTTCCTGGAGGACGAAGAAGGCGTCGTCGAACCAACAGCACTCTTGGACGGCAAATTGCTCGAAAGGCTAGATGAGCTGAAGAGAATGCTTGTATTCAGCATCCGGGAGTTGGACAAGAATCTGCTCGTCGCCGACAAGACCATGACTCCTTTTAAACATGAAGTCATTGGCAACAATGTTTGCTCGGCTGGTGGAAAGGTCCTGGAAACCTTCAAGCCGTGGATTGCGTTGATCGAATCCATCGACTTGGCTTCACTAGGGAACAGCTTCCAAACCCCGCAGCTGGCAGACTTCAGCGCCAACAAGCAGAGTTTGTATGACAACATGTCCGATCTCATCTTGGGTTGCCAGGCCGTGGCCGGTCCGCTGGCAGACGAATGGGCAGAAGTACGAGGCGAAGCTTTGGAGAATCGTCTGGACTACGTTCGCCAATGCGCAAAGGCGCTTGAGACGAACTCGTCACATATTGGATTCTCGCTGCAACTGCTCTCCGAGCAAGTTCAAATTAACATGCAGCAGCAGCCCGAGATGAGGTTGAGAGATGATCATCTTCAGCGCGAACAGCTCCGGAGAAACGACAGCATGCCTTACGACAGACCTCATCAGCGCACAGAGTCACGTATAATCCCAACTCGACCCCCCATGATCACTTCTCAGTCTTTCACCGAAGGTGACGGTACTGGCAACTTCCGTGGAGGTGACTACTCCAAGGTCAAGAAAATCTTGGGCGACGATCCGAATCCCCAGAGTAACCTGCCCCCGGTCGACGATACCCCAGAGTTCCTCAAATTGGATCACGAGCCCGACCTCTCTTGGGATAATAAACTGCAACCGCCCGTTGTTAAAGGTGGTACCTTGGAGGCTCTGGTCGAGCAACTGACGCGACATGACAAATTGGACTCGAATTTCAACAACACCTTCCTCCTGACTTACAGGTCATTCACCACCGCCCAGGATCTCTTCAAGCTTCTCGTGAATCGCTTCGGAATTCAACCTCCCGAAGGTCTGTCTCAATCTGACTTTGAGGCATGGCGAGACAGAAAACAGAAACTCATTCGCTTCCGCGTCGTGAATATTTTGAAGAGTTGGTTCGATAACTTTTGGATGGAGGACCACAACGAGGAATCGAAGCAACTCATCCGAGACGTTTACACTTTCGCCAGAGACACGGTGAAGTCTACTGAAACCCCGGGTTCCGGGCCTCTCATGACGGTCCTGGATCAACGTCTGAGCGGCAAGGAAGCTGGAGCTCGACGCATGGTTCAAACACTCAATCAGAACACGCCGTCGCCCATCATGCCCAAGAACATGAAGAAGCTGAAGTTCCTCGATATCGACGTCACCGAATTTGCGCGCCAGCTCACCATTATTGAGTCCCGACTCTACGGCAAGATTAAGCCGACGGAATGTCTCAACAAGACTTGGCAGAAGAAGGTCGCCGAAGGAGAGCCAGAGCCCGCACCAAATGTCAAGGCCCTTATTTTGCATTCGAACCAAATGACGAACTGGGTTGCGGAGATGATTTTGGCACAGATGGATGTCAAGAAGCGTGTTATTGTCATCAAGCACTTCGTGGCTGTGGCAGATGTGAGTGCAGGCTGATGACAGGATCTCGAAACTTGGCTAATATCTTGCAGAAATGCCGAAGTCTGAATAACTTTTCTACGCTAACCTCGATCATCTCGGCACTTGGAACGGCTCCAATTGCCCGTCTCAAGCGAACTTGGGACCAAGTGCCCCAAAGAACCCAGGGCGTCTTGGAAACCATGAGAAAACTAATGGCTAGCACCAAGAACTTTGGCGAGTACAGAGAGGCACTTCACGTGGCGAATCCGCCGTGCATCCCTTTCTTCGGTGCGTGGTCCCGGAACAACGCGAGACGAGTAATCACTGTGCTGACTTTGACTCCAAAGGTGTTTATCTGACCGATCTTACCTTCATCGAGGACGGAATTCCGTCAGTCATCAAGAAAACTAATCTCATCAACTTTGCCAAGAGGGCGAAAACAGCAGAAGTAATTCGTGACATCCAACAGTATCAGGCTGTTGGCTATTCGCTGCAGCCTGTGCCAGAACTGCAAGACTACATAGTCAGCAACATGCAGGCCGCTGGAGACGTACATGAAATGTACGATAAGAGCTTACAGGTGGAACCACGTGAGCGAGAAGATGAAAAAATCGTGAGGTACGTAGCCCTAAAAAATCAGCCCGGGTCGCTTGAAATCGTTTTGTTCTGGGCCCAAGGCCGGTCGTTCTGTGCTGCTGCGCTCATGGCAGGTCCCTTCAATGACCTCCATACACGATCAGGGGAGCACCACGCATGATGAACTGGGACTTCTCCCTTGTCCACCCATTGCAGATGATCTACTTGCAAATAGAAACTTTGGCTGACTCTATTCGGTCGTGATACAGGGTTCTTGCCGAGTCGGGCTTCCTATGAACGGCGGTCGCTGGGACACACCCTATCGCGCACACCACCATGCAGACCAGTCCACCAACGGGTTCAGCTGCAGCAAAGCCCTCTCAGTGCTCAGGTTGGCATGATCACTGCTGCGCGTAGGGATTCTTTGCACTACCAAGTTATGCCCTGCGAGCCGGCCCGCTACGTCCGCGATGGGTGATTAAACTCCGGGCTTGCCCGCCTACCCATCCGGTTCGCGTCTTCGGCGCAAGACTCGAAGCTTGCTCCGCCAGGGGGGGGGGGCGGAGGAAACACTATCCGTCGGACGGTCTTGACATACAGAACGAACCGTCAGAATAGGAATTCGCGGTGCAACTCAGTGAAAGGCAAAAGGGCGGGATGGCAACGCTGGAAATGGCACAATACCATGTGTCGACGCGCTTTTACGTTGATCAGACAAGGGCCAAACACGGCCCAGAAAGAAGGAAGGGTTTGATCAGAGCACGGTCACGCAAAGCAGGGTCACTGAAAATCGAATCTGACTTGGCGCAAAGTCGAAGGGCGTGGAAGGACAAGGAGAACGCACCTAGGGGATGAAAAGATGAGTGAACGAATCTTGGTGTATGATGTTCTGGGATAAAGTTATACTGGATACCTCCCCGTACGAAGGGTCTTGATAGACCTCCACAAAATTCCGAGTGGCTAAGGCTACGGATGTTCAATGGTGTTGTTTGCCTTTATTCTATCCTGCGTTGAGTATAAGTCGTGAGGGTGCGTGTGAGCGTCCCCATTCAAACTTTCGTCTGCGCCGCATGTTTGTGGGAGGGCATGAGGCTAGAAGAAGCATGCTGGCTTAGTTGCGATTTGGAAATATGTATTGGCTAAGATTAAACAGCGGGTAGTGGATGCGTGCGGCTCTGTTCAGCACCTGAAGGCTAGCTGTAATGATGCTACGGACGAAGCTGCATTTCGTGACAGATGTAGGTTAACATCCCAAAACTCGAAAGCCGTGTCCTTTGTTTCTTTTAAGAGTTCTGCCGCCTGGCGGTCGAAGCTGAGAACTAAGCAAGGCGACGGACGATACTCGAAATTCTCCAGCCGCTCATCACATAGATGCTTCAAATCAATCCTACCACTTACTAAGGTAGGATCCACCCCGTCCGAACATGCACCAGCAATAACGAGTACGCTATAAGTCCAGAGGAGGTAAATTTCTCGTGTCATTAGGTTTAATTTGTATCTAACAGTTCATGATAGACAGCCGTCACAATCGTTCGTCCTGGCAATGACACAAGCGTGTTGTTGATGTAACGCATAACCGGTTGCCAGCAGGATAGAACATGTGTTTTTTGGCCATATCCTCTTTAGTGACGATGCAACTTCTCCTTGATCTTGTCACCAAGGCTTTTCTTCTCTTTCCCGGTGCTCTCGTTGGGACTCTGAGTGCGTTCCTGGCTACCGGTGCTGTGGGTGTTGTCGATAGGTTTGGACGTTGCCGCCGCCTTCGCAGCGGCGGCAGCAGGATCCTTCTCATCCATGAGACCTGCATGGCTGCGTTAATATGTACTTTCATACTTGTCAAACATTCCAGAAACTCACGATCCGCCTCGCGACCAGCCCCAGGCTTGGTGGCGTCGAAATCGCCGCCGTCGGCTGCCAGGCCTGTGCTCTTGATATACTTCTCCCCAGTACCCTCGCCGTGACTCTTCTTCTGAGGACCGTCCTCTTCCTCCTCAGCAGTATCGCCGCCGGTAAGGCCACCGTCGTGTGAAGCACCCTTCACATTGCCAGCATCACCTCCACGCTCCTTGGCAACAGTTTCGAGCGGTCTTGGGCCGGGCCCTGTCAAGTCGTCGGTTTTGTTCTCGGGACCGGTGCCAGAGTTACTAACGTCCAGGTTCTTGGGCTTCGGGTCGGTGGCGGGGTCCTCCGGAAGACGTGTGTCGGTCTTTCCAGCAGCGCTGTCATGTGGTGCCGCATCCTCGACTGATTGATTCTTCAATTCAGGCTTGCCGATTTTATCCTCGTGTTTCACGGGATCTTCCTTCGTGTGGGACGTGGTTGGGGCGGTTGCGGGAGTCGAAGTGGTCGCGGTGTGCTCGGCGTTGGCGTCCACGACGTGTGCCTTCTTCTGGGGTTCCTCTGATATCCGTGTCAGCAGAATTGAACCCACGACACATGGCAGGAGACAAGCATGGAGAATCACGGCCCCGTACCAATGTTGCCAGCGTCGTAGGGCTCGCCGTTGCTGGTGTTTCCCGTGACGCCAGAAACAGGCTCTTCCCTGGCCTCGTTCGTTCCGAAGATTGCCTTGCTCACGCCGGTCGCCATGTTGTTGATGGTCTCCATGTTGATTTGATTTAGTCTGACTTGTCCTATGGCGTATTGTTGCTTGTCGAATCTTACGTTGTTGATGGCTTGGAGGTTAAGGTATTATTATGGCTTGATGGGTGTGGTGCCGATGGCTGATCGATGGTCGTTGTTCCCTACTACGATGGATGGTAGTTAGTCTTAGTCCTGAGCGCGGGTTGAGGACGTCAAAGAGGCTTCTTATAATGCAGCCCGAAAGGGTCTGACGTCTTCTTGGACCTGGGCTGTCCTGCCTGCTCTACATCATGTAGGTACCTTGACAGCGGGGTTCACGAAGCAGTGGGTTGGATGGGCACGGCAGTAGCAAAGGTCCCTCTAAGGTGGTAAGGGGGTAGCGTACCTTAGCCTTCTGTTGGAACGGGTGCGACGGCTTAAGGAAGACGAGATATCTTGGCCCAGGTGGTCCGACATGTACCTCGCCTGCACCGCTCGATTGGCCAAGGTGAGGTGGTGGCGCGTCAGTCTACCAGCCTACTCGGCTGCTTGGTAGTAGTACACATTACCTACTTGACAAAGTCCGTGTGATACGGCATGAGACGGGGATGAGATACGGAGGGTTCATGTTCACAACAACCAGAGCCGGTGCAAGGGCGAGTCCCGGTCCTATTCCCATCTTGCGCTCGTACTTGAACGGCGAGAAGGACGGAGGTGACTTGGACAGAGGCGACCCGTAAAGCAGGCCAGGGCAGGCCAGGGTGGGCGTGGGCTGGTACAAGATTGGTAGAGGGCAAAAGCAAAGTTGGCCAGACCATCTGGGGGTAATGAAGTCGGAAAGATCACGTCAAAGCTGGCGCAAACAGGCGAAGTGCGGTGGCTCCTGATGTGGCACCGAGATTTAGGTCTAGCCAACGAACGGGCGGGTGTTGGCGTGCTTGTTCGTCATCTTGTCCACCCTTCCGCCAAGATAGTCCTGCATCTTGACGGAAGAACAAGGGTGGGGATCGGTCGATCTCAGGCTGAGAAAGTGGGCGAACTTGGGGAAGTTGGAGTAGCGATGACGTTGGAGGGAGAGAGAGGAAGAGGCAAGGTACTGCTGAGTGATTTCCGTAGTTATTCGGACTTCGTTGCAGGTTCCAGGTCATGTTGCACTGCGTACCGATTACGTCATGGGTCGAACGCCGTTCTTCGTCGACGTCTTTCCAACCGCCGCCGGCCTAGCACGCCGCACGACGTTGCTCGTCAAATCCCCGCACAAAGGATTCGATGCCTGGCTTCTTTTTCATGGGCATGTGCCACGAATGTGGCGGAAGATGTAATGCTGCGTTTGTTGGTGGTCTGTGTGGTGCGTACTCGTCCAGAGTACGAATGCAATGGAACGGCACTGCGGAAGATGACGGGGTGTTGCCCAGAGGTGTCTAGGGTACCCATACGTACACTCACCATTAATACCAAGGTCAACAGTGAAAACAGTCCACGGAGAGCCCGTGTGCTGCCGAGCTTAGCCATCATCGCGTACCTGAAAATACTCGCGTTTCCGTTTGCGACACCTTATGGATGGCCACGTGTTTGAATTAATAGTGCCTTTGCCGCGCCACTATAAACTTCGGGTTTCTCTCTTCATCTGCAGCCAAGTCGGGAAGCCGATAGCCAAAAGCCAAGATTGATTATGGGCCGAAAAAGACGCCCAACGCCCCGTCCCGTTCGATTTGGCCCACCGTGCTTTGCTTGGTATTTCTCTGATAACGAGGAACGCATGGGTGACAATTGACACGCGATCCGACGCACCGCGCTGCACAATGAAACCGAACTATCTGCAGCCAGACCGGAGGATGCTGCCGAGTGCCCACCCCACCAAAGACGGTTCACTGACACTGACGGTACGGGACGGGATGAACATGGCTCGGAGTGGAGTCCACTCGGCCGGAGCCCCGGTGCCGCCTGTGGAGAAAGAATTGGCCGAGGTGTGTGAGAGTGTCGTCTGCCTTCGGTATTGCATCAGCATTCTGGAGAGCCATTCATCATACCTATACCTGCAAGTACACAGTACCTTAAGACTAATACTGACTTGGCCACATGTGTCGAAAGCTCGCCAAGGTGCTTAAAACCCGACCTGTCAAGGAGGTAAGGTAGCTGCGCTTACAGCGGACCGACCTCTCATTGCTTTGGAATGGCGCTCGTGCATCACCTCGTGTAAACAACTGGTCTGGTCTGACGTGACCGCCACCCTAACAAAATCGGCAGTACGGTATGTAAGCAGAATGATGACACTAAGCACCCAAATATTTCTTATCTCACAGATACTGAGAAGTACGACTCCGACGCCATACATCTTCTTATCTGGATCTACGGCTGGAACTGACCGTCTCTCTCAAAACCTGCATCGATGGATGAAGCCTGTGATGACCAGTTTGCAACCATCTACATCCCCTACTAGTCACCATGCTTCGTTTTGCTCCCGCCGTCCGCTTGCTCCTTTTGTCCAAAGCGGCGGTGCCCTCCACCGGGCTGCGAGACTATCTCGCCAACATGTTGTCTGGAGACCAACATGTATTCGTCCCTCTTCAAGGCATGTGACAACTCTTGTGGGTCGAGGCGTGCCAATCTAATCATCCACCTTCTCGCAGAGCCCTTATCGGAGCCCGCCGAGCACCTGGTCCTGCCACAGCACAAATCTCAGTCCACAGCTGGCTTCGTCGCCTTCGGCGACTCTTACAGTGCCGGAATCGGGACGGGCATCCAAGGTGTCGAAGACGAGTGTAGACACGGAGCGCACGCACATCCGGTGCTGATATACACTGATTTGGCGGAGAGTCAAGGATCTAACAAAACCACTTTTCAGTTTCTATCCTGTACCGGCTCTACCACTGGCGATATTCTGTCCGGGGGCGAGCATAGCCAAATCGACAGCTTCAACACCTCCATCAACGCTGACTTTGCCGTTTTGTCCGTGGGAGGAAACGATCTAGGCTTCTTTCGAGTCATGAACGCCTGCATCTTTCGCTTCTACAGCTTCTACTCAGGTACTTGTGAGGCGGCTCTCCAGGAAGCTGCCAAGCAGATCGAAGGCAGCGAGTTTGAACATCGGCTAGAGATGGTCATTATGCAAATCCTGGACAAGGTTCAGTGGGAGAAGCGTCCATGGTTCATCATCACCGTCACTGGTTATGCTCGCTTCTTTAACGCCGACACCGACGAGTGTGACAACTGCACACTTGGCGTCTGGTGGCAGGGCCCCAAACTCGAGCGGAAAGTACGTCGGAGGATGAACGACATGGTGCTGGCCGTCAACGGCAAGCTAAGAATGTCTATTGACGCCGTCAACGCCAAATTCGCGAAGCCCAAGGTTGTATTTGTCGACTATGACACCAGGTTCGAGGGACACCGCTTTTGCGAGCCCAACGTAACGGAACCTGCATATAACAGGACCGAGACATGGTTCTTCCTGGTCGGCGGGAAGGACAATAACCCAAACACGACGGACCCGACGCCGGCACCGAACAGCACCAGCAGCGGTAGCGAACTGGCGTATGGCCGGGTCTTGCCGCCCCTGTCGCCGCTCGTAGACCCGGGCACTTGTCTAGGCCCGGCCGAGCGATCAGGAGATTGGGGATTATTGGCTCTGTGCTACATGGCCATAGCACGGCATAACGACCCCACGCTTCGATTTGCTCGCGACAACATATTACGGGAGAATTCGATGTGGTACGTGCCAACATATTACGGGAAGACCTTCCATCCGGTAAGTCTATGGTTCTGGATTCGCCTTCTGTGATCGGAACACATGGTTGATAAGACGCAGAGAAGCCTCGGTCACGAGTTCATCAGGGAAGAAATATACAGCGTGTGGTCCAGGCTGGGACTGATGCCGTCCGCCTAGAGAGGATACGCAAACCGCCTTTTCCACCAACGGGGTTTCAACCCATACACCTAAGTACTTACGGCTGTGGAATGAATTTTTTTTTCGGGAAGGGAGCCTTTTCGCTGCAAGCCGGAATACGCTTCTCCTCCTCCTCCTCCTCCTCCTCCTCCTCTGATCCTTTCATTTTGTGTAACACCTTATGTCTAGCATATCAGGTGACGATTCCTCGTGTCGAGATTCACTTGCTCGTGCAGTAAGCAAGGGGAATTACAAACGGTAAATGTCGCCGATCACCGCCATCCCGCTCCCTAGACAAACACCAGGCCGATTCACAGTGATATGTGTCGTGTCGGGCTTTAATCGGGGAGATTCAAGTCTCAGGATCATGAGTTGCACCGAAACTCCGTTCACATGCCTAGGGCAAACAGGAGTCCAGGGTTCCAGGGGAAGGTGGTACCGCGGCCTGCTTGGAAGAGGGAGGGGGGGGGGGCTGATGCTCAGATTTGTCGGGGTCTGCCTCTCTTGGCCCGGAGAAACTCTCGGGAATGGTCGAATAGATAATTAGAGCTCGCCGAGTTGCTATGCGTTCATAGCTCGACAACCGTACAACAGTCTGTGGTCAGATCGGATGAAGCCTCGGAGTCGGTAGGGGCAGCAGATGGCGGTCGGAGGATGGGAGAGATCCTCGCCAACTAGGAGACCCCATAGCGAAAACGAGAAGAACCAGTCTGCACTTTTTGATTTCTCCCGAGTCCCAGTCTCCTTGTTGCCCCCCTTGTCGGGTGTCTTGCGGTGAACTGTCATCCATTGGATGTTGTCGGCGTCGGCATCGATCTGCTCGCGGGGGGCGGTGAGTTGTCAACTTTTCGACCCTGGGCGGTGCGGCCGTGGCATTGGGTTCGGACATCGGACATGATACCCCTGAAGTTGCGGGGAGCATGAGACCACATGTTGCGGTCAGCTGAAGTGATGGAACAGCATGAGGTTCTTCATCGGGCGCTAATTGATTAGGTAGTTGAAGTTGAATCACAGAGACAAGAAAAGTGACCGAGTTAGGAATAATCTATACAGAAAGACACGAAGCATAAGGTATCAAGGTATTTCGTGCCTTGCGGTGGTCTTCGCAGCGTTGGAATGAGGGGCTGAGTGAGTGACAAAAATCTCAACAGCCACGATACGCGGTCGCGGTCTCGAAATAGCCCACCCAGGCAATAGTAGCAAACCTTTCACGGATACGTTCAAGTGGGTTGCAGTAGCTACAGATACGGATACTTGAGTTGGATGCCAAGTACACGGGCAGGGAGTCGGAGCAGAATTGTGCAGCTGTACCCACGTACTGAAGTACGTAGAAGAGCGAACAAACGTGAGAAGTATCCGCACGGACGATACAATGGATCGTAAGGTAAGGCAAGGCAGGGTACGATAACCGTCTGTTGGGATCGGGTTGACAGGGTGGTTCGTTTCGTTTGATTCGGAGCGCCGGACGAGGCCCCGGTGCCTGGGAACCATAGCTACCCCGGTCTCTTTCTACCCGTAGCTGAGTATCCGTATACACTGCAGTAGCGTACGAGTAGCCCCAGCGATGCCGTCTGGTGAGGCTCACGTACTCAGGCAGATGATGTGTCTTTGCCGGTGTCCGTACGTGTAGATGACTAGTTGACCTTACATACAGAGAACTTTAACGTCTGTACTGGAGGTATTGGGAGGGAGGGCCGTCGAAACTTCTCTGCATTGTCGTACCTTACGCAGTGCACTCGCTGCGACCGTAGTATCTCAGGGATACCTGACGCTGTATTCCACATTGAAATGCCTGCAACTGCATAATGCACGCTGCAGCCAGCCAGATCGGCACACCTCTCAGCGACCGCCGCCTCCACCTTCCAGCGGCGCCGTAGCGTCGCCTTACCCATCCTGGACTTGATGGCCGATGCATGGTTATGAACTGCCCGGGCAGCAGTTGGCCATTAGAGCAAGATAGCTGCTGTCGCGCTGTACGGATGGAGTACGTGCGAGAACGTGCTTTGCGACGCTGGGCTTTGGACGGTAGAGGTTTCGTTTGTTGTTTGAGAGAGGAAACGCTTTGCAATTTCCGTATACTGAAATATGAAGTCAGTGACGCAGTGGTTGTTATGGGTATGTATCTTGAATTCGGATGGGTCGTGACAAGAGCAACCGATATGCGGAACACGAGGGAACCCTCAGCATACGGGAGACCCAGCTAGCAGAGTTCATACGCAATCTTCCGTGCTCCGTGAGGTACCGGATGTTGAGGGCTGCCACCTGTCACGGTTTCATTTTGTAATGTAGCAGATCACCGAGTTGGTGATTGGGTCAAGTGGTTTGATGGTTTTGGACGGCGCTAGGAACTTGCCGTTGGCGCGCAGGACCTCTCCTGTCCACCACGTCAAGCCTCGGGGTGGGTGACGCGCGCCTTTCAGTCTGATAGTTTTACGCAATATCTGTACGGATACCTCCATAGGCACATCGCACGTTACCTGACCTCACGTAGGCAGCTGCATTGTAAGTAGTAGTACGCTCCCGGTCCCTAGGAATCAAAGTGATGCTGCCGGCCGAGCCTTCCAATTGGGAGCATGTGGTTCTAGGGCCGTCCAGGCCGGGTCCGAGAGTTGCGGAGTTCCATGCCCTGCTCATAAGCGGGAAATCTGCAGACAGCCGAGGGGACTGCTACTCGGTACATATTGATATGACGTTAAAGGAGACTCCAATTACTGCCCCAACCAATGATTTCGCCAGACATTCCACTCGCTTTCAAGTCAACTCGAACTGAGGTACACAGTTCAAAATCAGTGAGATCAAACACAAGTCTGCCAGGTTTATGGATGTACCTGTATACGTAGTAGAGAGGCAGGCACTCTCTAAAGGCACAGACACATTGCCCTACCTACCGAAAGGTAAGAGAAACCTGGAAGGTAGGTACCTGACGTGCTCTGTACCTTAACCAGGGTGCCTGGGTAAGGTAGGTAGCGTCACCCATCCCCAAGGTGCCTCCTACCTACATAGTACCACCACCACAGCATGTACCTACCCACGCAGTACTAGTGTACGAACACACTGACTAAGTTTGGAGTGAAACTGTCAGGGAGGCCCTCTCCACCGTGCTCATCATAGGACGGATATGGTAAGATACCTATTTCACTATTTCTCTCACTGTACCTGGTATGTACCTTAGGTATGTTGGGCCACTTACCTAAACCACTAGATGCGTAGGCCCAGGAAGCTCAGGTAATCAGTCACCGCAGTAAAGCACTTATACATCTTGGAGCTTGGGACTCCATGGCTTTCCATATGATAACGGTGTAGTCATTCCTACGTACAATAGGTACACAGTATGGATGATTGTTAGCGTGTCACCTTGATCTAGAAAATCGTGGGGCAGCGGGGAAGTCACAAACCCACAATCAGTTAGGGAGGGTTTTGTGAGGTCGGGATTCAATGACAGATCCCGCTGTGCCGCGCCGGACCTTTTCCCAGGTCCGAGCTGCGCCTGAAGGCTGAAATGCGAGAGGGAGAGACGGGAGAGAGAGAGGTTCAGTTAACAAGTCATCGCCTTAATGCATTGATTATCTTAGTATACATTACCTCAATCTCGCCCTCCAGAAACCCGAGACCCCATCAAGTAAGTGCCTTACATTATATTGGGTACCCGACCTTGGCTTCTTTCCTGTACCAATCTACGGTGTACGCGAATGCCTGTCCGCCGACTGTTTGTTCCTTATCACAGGTCGGAAGTTGTGTGTTCTATAGCCTCTTACTTACTGGGTAGACGAATTACTACTCACGTGCGTGTCCTACTGGACACCGTTTGCTTCATTTTTAACCCTTGCCCTCGTAGAAAATCACCATTCTTTTCTGT
Source organism: Colletotrichum karsti (assembly GCF_011947395.1). Taxonomy (NCBI): domain Eukaryota; kingdom Fungi; phylum Ascomycota; class Sordariomycetes; order Glomerellales; family Glomerellaceae; genus Colletotrichum; species Colletotrichum karsti. The sequence continues at coordinate 755,542 of NW_024065921.1, forward strand.
TCGTGTTTCGACTCGACCCGACCCATCTCCCTCCGCCAGCGACGTTCCATAACTATTTCCCGTTGTCTTACCTCGCTCTACTCTGCTTTATATTCCAACACTAAATCCTAAGCCAACCTATTGTTCAAACTTCAAAGTCCCGCGAGCACTGCGAGCCTCGATCCAGTCGTCACTGATTCCCGCACTGCAATCGGCATACAAATCCCATGGGATACATAGTACATAACAACAGCTCAAGAGTCTAGACGTGTCGCGCCCGCCTGTCTCACAGCCATTGACGACTCAGCTGCTTTGTCCCCCCCGGTCCTAGTGTCATTTGGATCCGCGACGGGAGCCTCCACGCCCACGCTCACGCCCATGCTCATGCCCACCATATCACACACACACCCCCCTCCTCTTCCTCGTCCTGAGTCCCTCTCTCGTGCGCCCGTCCCGTTGCTTTTTGGGCCTGGAGCCCCGCGCAAGCGTTGTGTGACTTGGACGGAACTCTGGGACAGCTCCCAAACCTGGACTCAGTTGATGATCCTCTCCGCACACAACCCTGCGAATTGCAATACTATTGCGAATTGCGGACTGGATTCCTTCCCTGACCTTGCCTTGTGCTGTCATTTCTCTCGCCCAAAGAGGAATTGTTGCGGACCTGTCCGCTTCTGTCGTCTTTGCTATCACCTCTTCCCGTCACCTCTCAGCCTGCACCATCTACTCGCAACTCGGCCGCAGGACCACGATCGAGACGCCCCCTCTGTCGGCTTACAGCCGCTGTCCCACGTCCTCTACCCGCATCACCGTCGTCGCGGGAGCACTCGCGACTCGGGTGGCATAGCGCTGCCTGACTTACCTCCCGTGATGGGCCGGTTGTTCTAGCCCGCCGCAACTCCTATTCGAACTGCTTACTCCCATCAAATACCGAACTATTCCCAGGGCCTCTCTAGAGCCCGTCGTCGTCGAAATCTCATCCGCGAGCATGGTCTACTGCGGCAAAGCCTCCCAAGGCTGCCAAAATTGTCGGACTCGTCGCATCAAGGTATGCTGAGCCAAACTCAGTGGCCCCTCTGCCCTCCGAGAACCTACCCGTCCTTACCGGAACGTCGTTCCTCTTGGTATACAAATAAGAGAGCCAGAAGCTTAGTTGACAATTCGCTCGCGCTAGTGCGACAAGATACAGCCCGAATGCTCGCAATGCATCCGCGTGGGCAAGAAGTGCCCCGGCTACCGGGACCAGCTCTCTCTCATGTTCCGTGATGAAAGCACCAAGGTCATCAAAAAAGCTCATGCTCAGTGGGGGGTCGCTGAAGGGTCTGAAAACGGTGCCTCCCGGTCGTCTGTGTCGACCGCTCCGTCTCCTCCGCCGTCCTCCTCTCCAGCTTATAGTCGCAAGAGCACGCCGACGAGCACCGGCGCAGCATCACGGAACGGCAAGGCAATAGCTTCGCCGGCATCTTCTTTCGCCCTCACGTCTCCCTCGTCGTCGTCACGTTCCGCAGGCTCGGCATCACCGATAGCGCTTCCAGTCATCAAGCAAGAACCCGTCCGCGATACGAGCCCCATCAGCATTCGCGTTGGTCCCACCCTAGAAGAGCAAGGCCTGCAGTTCTACGTCAACCGATACCTTGTTGGGCACCCAGATGAGGTCAAATCAGCACAAGACCTCGCCGGAGAGCCCTGGGTATGGCATCCGGCTCTACAAGATGTTATGACTGCCGTGGGTCTTGCCGGGTTATATAACTTGACGGGCAACGTCGAAATGATGGCAACGGCGCGAGAAAAGTACGGCTCGGCCCTCCGACAGACGGGAAAGTTGATTCGCCCGCCACATAACCCCAGCATAGATGTGACAATGCGGGCCGTGGTTGCGCTTGCCATGTTTGAGGTATGCCTGCAATAGGGGTTGTCCTTGCCGGGCATGTTTCCGGAATGCTGAAAATACTGACCTCGTGCCAAGGTGGTCAAGGGAACTCATCACTCGACCGGAACTGTCCATGCCCACGTCATGGGTGGCGCCGCGCTGATGAGAAGCTGGTGCCCGATGCCCAGCGTACCATTCGGAGGGTTCAGAGCGTTGCTACAGCTGTGCTATTCAATGGTGAGCGCCGGCGCGCCTTCGTCTCCGGGTAATGATGTTGACTTGGCGATTGTGCAGTTCATCCCTCTCCACGTAGCGGGGTCGCCGATGCCTCCGGACTTTTACGACTGGGTCTCGTACGGGTCGCAACTTCAGATTCCCATAGACCGACCCTCGTCGGACTTGGCAGTTCTGATCGCCCGATTTGTCGAAATTTCTTCCTTTGTCCAAAGCCATGTCATCAGCGACGGCAAACCCAAGACGACTCACGTCATGCAGCAACTCCTGGACCTCGATACCGACCTAGCAGCGTGGGAAGCGGGACTGAAGGGCGCCTGGGAATACCGTGTTGTTCATGCAACCCATCTGCCCCAAAAGGCAGTCTTCGAAGGTGAATACCACAAATATCACGACGTTTGGACTGCTCGAATCTGGAACTACTATCGCTGGGCGCGGATTTTGACAAACCAGACCCTTCTGGACTTGGCGAATCAAAACCCTGTCTCTAGTCTGTCGATGGTTTCAGCCGTCTCACGCGAGAAGGCGCTTAAAGCCATACGAAAATTGGCGAAGGACACACTCGTGAGTGCGCCAACCCATTGGCGACACCCAGTTCTGGACGAGACGGCGCAAGTGACGGTAGAGAGTCCTGGGGGAGGAGGAGCCGGTTCAGCGGGACTGCCTGCTCTACTATTTCATCTGAAAGTAGCGGGATGTGCCCCCGGTGTTCCCAAATTGTACTGGGAGTGGTCGCTGGGAGTCATTCAGACGATATGGGGCGATATGGGCATGCTGCATGCGCGGTCGATGATGGAAGCCATGCGAGCGCACGAAGACACGTTACACAGGTCTGGAGCAGCAGGAATTTTGGCCGATGACTGGTGACGACTTGCCATGATTGAAAAGACGGTTTACGACTGGCGTCAAGGGGCTAACATTTGGGATTGAGAGAGTATCATTGAAAGAACGATGGTGCAATGGGAGCTCGGGCTAGGTGGTATCATCATTTGAATATTTGGGAGGGTTGCATTAAAACTTGGGACAGGTTGGAGCATCTGGGAAAAGGCATTCATTGATCTAGTGACTTGGGCAGTACCGAGATATGCCGATTTGGTCACATAAAGAAGTCATAAGTTTTTTTCTATTCCTTTATAAACGTATACATTAAGCTATACTTCCGCAAAGATTGTGTGACGACGGCGCTATAAAATTTATTCTTTTGAAAATGATAGTTAAAGTTATAATGCTGAAACGGGGGCGATATTTCCATTGATTGCAATGTGCTTGAGCCTGTTCAATGACAAAATGCCGGGCCTGATATTGGCACAGTGCAACAGTGTGCAGTAACCAGTTATTAGTACGGCATCGCCCCGAAACAGACCTATCGGATCTCTCCTGTGGAGACGGCAGCTTCCTCGCGCGTGACTGCCCCTACAGTCTACCATCTCTAACCAGAGGTATCGGTTGACGACATTCAACGGCAACGCTCTATCAGGGTCCGGCGCAACGCACGACATCTGGTCTACCCGATGATTTTCTGGCGCATTCAGGCTGCAATGAAGTGACATTTCTGGTCGAGATTTCATCGCCGGATCCTCGACAACTCACTGCCTCGCGCGTATCGAGTGACCCAACGTATCGCATCGCTTCGCATCGCTTCGCATCGCCCTTGGGCACCTCTCCATCGAAACCGCACCGCATCCATCCTCCATCTAGTATCATAATACCTGTCTTCATTCGGGCAAACAGCAGGGACAATGGCGACCGTTTCAGACTCGAAAAAGAGTAATGCGCCCCTTCAATGATGCACCACACGAAAGGACGTACTAACCCATGCCGCGCATCTAGATGACGAGCAAACGATCAAAGTCGCGTCGAAGAAGGAAGCCAAGGATCGCACTAATGGCGTTATAAAGCTCAAAAAGCAACCACCCAAGCACAACAAGCCTGGAAATTGGAGAGAAGGGAGTGTGATTGATGGTATGTCACCCTGCCGACTGCCTGGGAAGCCTTCCCTGTGACGGGGCTAACTGGTTTTGCCCATTACTAGATGATAAAAAATCGAAAAGCTCCGACTCTGCATCCATCTCCGTAGCCTCGCCGGGGCCCGTCGTTAACCCTCTCGACGACAGCGCGCGGGAAGCATTCGCGACCGGGCGACCTCTTGAAGACAGCCCCGACCTGCAACAATGCAAACACTGCAAAAAGAGCATTCTCAAGACAGCTGCCAAGGCGCATATTGCACAGTGCCTTAGATTGAAGAAGGAAAAGGCACAGCGCAAGAAGGAGGCGAGGGAGGCTCGTGAAAGAGCGAAAGAGGCTGCGAGAGAACAGGAGGCCAGGAAGGCAGACGAGGACGGCGACGGCAAAGGTGATGACGACAGCGACGGCGATGAAGACGGACTTGAAAAGAAGGCAACGGGCAGCAAGACTGCCAAGAAAGCCGCTGGCAAGAAGACAGACGGCGAGGCTGGCAAAGGCAAAAAACGCAAAGCTGACGGTGACGCCGACAAGGGGCCGAAGCAGAAAAAGAAGAAGGAAGAACCCAAACCGAAGGCTCCCAAACCCAAAGGTGAGTGGCTGCGGTGGAGAACACGCCGTACAGATGCTAACATCGTGGTCAGGACCTGTGGATGTCGAGCGACAGTGTGGTGTCCTGCTACCGAATGGCCAGCCGTGTGCGAGGTCCTTGACCTGCAAGAGTCATTCTATGGGTGCAAAGCGTGCGGTTGCTGGCAGATCTTTGCCATACGACATGCTTCTGGCCGCCTATCAGAAGAAGAACCAGGCTAAGCAGCAGAGTAAGTTTTCCCGTTTGGTTGGATGACTGTGCGTCAGATGATTAATGAGTATCGCAGAGGCTGCTCTTGATGCCAATGCACCGCTGGAAGACGAGGATGAGGCCAATGCCGGGCCGGTAGACTCGGACGAGGAGACGGCCGCTGTCATGAATGCGCTTGCGCACTGGAACCCGCAACCGGTCGTGCCGCAGCCGATGCTCAACCCGATTAGGAGGCAGTATCAGCTGGCGCGCCTCCACGAGCAATTGCAAATGGCAACAAATGGGGGCCGAACAAACATCTTCAAGGTTGTTGGTTTTGGTGCGCAGAAGTTGCCCGACGGTCACCCAGGACTTGTGGACACGGAGGACGCGCCGGGCGAGCCAGACACTGTGGTGAACTTTGGAGCCGCTCGCAGATCTTCAAGTTTCAGCATGCAGGGGCAGCCACAGCGTAGGCAGTCGCTCACAAGCAGGGCATGATGCCTGCGTGTCGTAGGGAGGCACGCCGAGTCCGGGCTGGGGCAAAACGACCTCAACTATCACGCGGCATTTTATTTAAGGATCACTGGGTTTGCATTCGGGGATTGGATCACGGGCTCATGCATTTTACGAAAGGGGGAGGCGTCATGGATTCGGGGGATACCAATTGATTGCGTCTGGAAGTTCGGCTCTTTAGCAGCGGCGTTTGGGCGGTTCGACGTCAAACTCAAGTAATGCTTGGGGTTTCGTTGTAAATGGTAAGAGGAACGGCATTGCGGGCATCAGAACGAGACTCTCAGCTGCCTTTAGAATGAATATATTGAACAGCAAGCTGGTGTATCAACCTTGCGACCGACGAAAGAAGCATTGATAACTGTGCATAACTGAACAACAGCCTAGGAGCACTTTTAGACAACTCAGTGGTCGAGGTAACGCATACACTCCAAATTGTGCTAGCTCAATTTCGATATCCTTATCACATGGCATTGTGGGTTGCTCCCCATGCGGAATTATGCCGCTGATATTCACGCGCTGATGACGTCGACACACTACCCCAGATTCGTACTACCGCACCTCCTGACCAGCCACTCGTCAGATCAACACCTCGGCAATGATGGGTTTTTTTTGCGATCTTTTCAAATAAGCTAAGTAGGTAGGGGTCAGTCAAACTGCGATACCCTCGCATGCAAGGTCTCGCGCAATACACCTTCTACTTTTTAGCAAACACCTACCGAGCGAGAGAACAAGTCTGTGTCGATTGGCGTGTCGATTTCGAGCGAAAAAAAACCGTTACACATCAACCAGTCGAAATACCACTGTGAGTTTTGCTCACCCATCGACGACACTGCTATTAGGTGTACATCTCGAATCAATCACTACGACACTATTCCCGTCGCCCTACCCTCCACACCGATTGCATCATGCCTACTGGCGTGCTCGAAGCTTTGGGTCATGCCCTTGCGGGCGCCACGGGGACGGCATTTTCCACGACTGCCGTGTACCCCCTCGATCTCGTAACGACGCGCCTCAAGGTCCAGCGCCAGCTGAGGCGGGAGGACTCCATATCCAAGAAAGAACAGTACCGGGGGGTCCTTCATGCTATCAAGGCCATCGTGGAGCAGGAGGGCGGCGTCTCGGCGCTGTACACAGGCCTGGCTCAGGACATCTTCAAGTCCGTGGCGGATTCGTTCTTATTCTTCCTTTTCTACGCATACTTCCGCGACACCCGCCGCCGTGCCCGCGGTAGCAAGCTGCCGGCTTTCGAGCAGCTCGCTGTTGGGGCATTAGCAGGTGCCTGCGCGAGGGCCTTTACGACTCCAATCGCGAACGTCGTCACGAGGAAACAAACATCGGCCATGATGCATGAAGAGGACGAGAAGCTGAGCGTTTGGGAGATTATGGCAGCGATTCGTGCTGAAAACGGCGTCAAGGGTCTTTGGGCTGGGTACTCTGCTTCTCTCCTCCTGACTATCAACCCCAGCATCACCTTCTTCCTGAACGATAAGCTGGGCAAGACGCTTTTACCAGACTCCGAAGAGGGTTCGCACAACAACCAGACTACGTTCCTTCTCGCCGCGGCGAGCAAGGCCATCGCCACCATCATTAGCTATCCTCTGCAGACTGCCAAGGCCAGGCTGCAGATGAGAGGCTCCGGTACTTCCTCGCCAAGGAGGAGCACCGATAGCTTAGGTACCGGGTCCGAGAAAAGCCCGACAAGCCCATCTTTCGTTGAAGGCCCCCAAACGCGAGGAAAGCTCGAGAGGATGGCCGACTACAGCGTTCTAGCCCTCGTTCTCTCCATCGCTAGAGCTGAGGGTGTAACGGCACTGTATGCCGGCCTCCAAGGCGAAGTGTTGAAAAGCTTCTTTAGCCACGGTTTGACCATGGTGTCCAAGGGTATCATCCATAAGTTGGTCATTCGCTTCGGCGTCTTCTTGGTGGTCCTGATGCACAGCAAATCGCCCGCCGCGAGGGGCCAACTGCAGCGCTTTCGCCAAATGTTTCTCAGGCTCATCTGAGGCTCTACCACCCTCCGTTTCATTTCAAGACCGAGGAAGACCGCTCTGTTTGAACAACTGTTCCGCCCGCATGCGACGAGCCCTCTTTGTATTCGTTTCGGGAACAGCACTGCTGTCCGTGTCGCGTCTAGTCGATAGTGCCACCTTGGAGTTCGAGGCATTTTCTCCTAGCACTGGAATGCTGCCACACCGCTCTTCTCAACCTTGTTCGTCCCCCGCGCGGAGAAGCCAGTGCCCTCGGACCGAAGCTCGATTAGTCCTGCAAACTCTTGCTTCCGGTGTTTTTGCTTCGTATCCGTCGCAAGCCTCGCATCACAAACATAACACGCGGTGTCTTCGGGAGAAACACCGCTGCCCTTGACAGGGGCCATGAACTTTGCAGCGCAGCTCCTACATATGACATGGCCACACTTCTCGGCGAGCTGGGGTCTTGAAGCGTTTCCAAGGGTCTTCAAACAGGACGGGCAGACACGCCTCGTGCCGTTCGTCTTCGAGTCAGCCTCTTCCTTGAAGCAGAGCGAGATCAAGCTTTTGAGGGAGTAGAGATGCGGAGATGCCTCTGGCGACGCTGGGCAAATAGGGTTGAGTTTGGTCTTTTTCAGCATGCCTGCTGCTTTGCGGGCTGCGTCGGCGTCAGGAGTCTGGGAGGGGGTCCAGAAAGACGGTAGAGACCCCTTAGAGGCCTGAGATAGAGTCAGAACAATACCCGGGAAATCATGGGATCATGGCATGTTGCCGCGTAACCGACCTTTTCATAGTCAATCGACTTCCTCGCTTTGATGCGATCTTCATTTGCTATTCTCACCAATTCGTCTTGATCCAAAATGAATTTTCTCTTCGTCCCCGTTTTCGCTACCGATGCGTTGTGATCGGCTTTAGCCACGGCCGTTGCAGAAGATGGCGAAAACGATGCAGGTGCCGATTCGGAATTAGAGTAAGACGGTGCTAAGCCAGCTTGTATCATCTCGAATTCTTGGATGGCGCGATCCTGCGCTTCCGCGTCCTGGCGGGCATGAGCCTCCAGAATCTCTCGCTCGGCTTCCTCTCGAGCCCGCTCCAGACGCTTGATCTCCTTTTTCTGCGATAGAAGATTCGCAACAGCACATTCTCGACAAAAAATGTCTCCGTGACTGCAAGATACGGGGTCTCTGGCGATCTCGAGGCAAAGGTAACATGAGCCGAAGGTGAGGAATGAATCCCTGTTCAGCCGAGCCGAGGTCGAAGACCATGCGGCCTTGGCCAGATCACGCTCGTGAGAGGTGAAGACACTGCGCGATGTGTTTCTTTTGCCTGGCAGCCGTTAATAAGCAGTAAATAATCGATAGGGAAAGGGTCCTTGAGCTGACTGTGGGCCATAATTGTTGTTGTAAGCTTGATGCTCAAGCAATTCGATTCCGGGGGGTTCAATCCTTTCCAGCGGATATTGGGCTTGGGCATCCAAAAGCTGAGTTGTGTTGCGCGTAACTTAGAATGAAATGAACGAAGGTTGTATGGGAGTAGGTACTTTTAGGCAACCTGCCTTACCTTACCTAACTGCCTTAGGTACCTTAGGTCACAGGGGTAGGGATCCACCGTTGGGATGGGAGGGACGCATGCATGTACGAAGCTCAAAAATTCTTTTAGCGAAATAATCGCACTAGAGCGATCCACCCGTTTGTTGAGCCCCAGATCTTTTTCAAGTGGAGGCGAGCTTAAGGTTGTCCCTTTTAAAGGTACCTAGCCAGTGTAAATCCATCCAGAGTGCATACAGCCTCATAAGTTCTTTTGCCCGTTGCCCTGTCGAGAGACGGCTATACCGTAGGCTGCCCAGGACGCTCTTGGTTGCCATTCTTTGCGTTGATTCGCAGTGGTGGATTGGATGACGCCGTCGCTGAATTTCAATCGTGTTGCCTCCCTTGCGGTCGCCAGCGCGTAGTCTAGGCGCATCTCTCTCTCTCTCTCTCTCTCTCTTCCATCCTTACAATCACTCATCGATTTGCTTTGGGCTCTACCTCAATCACATACTCGTCGGTCGGTCGTGAATCATGCCGGCTACCGATGTACCGCCAGATCAGCCTAGTTTACCATGGCGGATAGCATCGTCGGCTATCATGACCTTGACAGGGGCACTTTCTCGGGCATTCTTATTGACCTTCCACGATGTCAAAACGGAAGGCCAATCGCAATTTCTAGACCTCTTGGACCAACGCCGAGCAAAACCCCCTGAACGTGGTCTCATCACTGGTATTATTTTCGATTGTTACCCTTCGTTTCTGCTGGTTGACGGCACTGATTGCTGATCTGTTTGTTTCCCACCACAGTCTCGAATCACATCAGCGTGTGGGTTTGAATTTCATCCTGTCTGTCGTGATTGCGTCAAGCTGACGCATCCCGATATCGCAGTCTGGATGACCCCTTGATATGGGGCGTTTTGCCGTTGAAGTACAACACAATTCCCGCAAGCAGTCGCTGGGGCTTGGGAGCCCACGACATCTGCTTCAAGAACAGGTCTATAACCTCCCCTCGCGACTACAAGTCTTTGATCGATCTGACGCTTGTTTTCTTCTTGCCAGCGTTTTTACCTCCTTCTTCACTCTTGGTCAAGTCCTGCCGACTTACCGTACACTGTATTCTCCGTACGGTGGCCTTTATCAACCAACCATGGCACAGGCTGTTCGCATTCTCTCTGGACCAGGCGCGGTATACACTCGTGGCTCCGTGTTCAATGCCGGGAGTAACGAGACTTTTGCATCGCCAGCATTCTACTCGAACAACCACAACGCCTGGATCCACGTATTTCCGGAGGGATGCGTGCACCAGCACCCCCAAAGTACCCTGAGGTACTTCAAATGGGGAGTTTCACGCCTGATCCTTGAGTCCGACCCAGCTCCTCAGCTGGTCCCCATGTTCATCGACGGTTTCAAGAGCATCATGCCCGAAGATAGGAAATGGCCGCGGTGGTTGCCTCGTGTAGGCGCCAAAATTCGCGTCATCTACGGCGACGCAGTCGATGTCGACGAGGCCTTTAGGGATTCGCGGTCTAGGTGGAAGCACATGGTGAAGAAACAAGAGGAAGCACTCGGCAGACCACTGAGCGCTGGGGAGGTTCCCGAAGCGCTGAAGCACAACCCCGAGGCCATCCAACTAAGAACAGAGGTTGCCAAGACCGTCAGGGACATGGTTCAGAAGCTTAGAGTGAGGGCGGGTTATCCCGAAGATGATCCAGCATTCGCTCTGGCGGAAACTTGGGAGCGGGAACCTAAGACGAAGCAATTCAAGAGCCCGGTGGATGACAGTCTGGTCCACAAGGAATGACGGTCTTTTATTCCTTGGCCTCCCGGGGGGGGGATTAGATGGCCGCATAGCTTGGCCCTCGTGTACATTGGTCACAATCTTTCAAGAACAAAGGAATAGAACTGAAGTACAACCCTAAGTAGGCACTTTAGTTTTGTCCCAAAACGCCAAATGATCTAAGAAAGTTCCCTTCTTCGCATTCTCTCTGGGTTGCTCAGAAACACCGCTCCCCTAACCCCATGGGAAGCCCTGAGGTTCCCCTGCTCCCCCTTGCTGACATCGATGCCGTAGTGAGTGAAGTTATGAATCAAGTTGCACTTTGCGTTCTTCTAATCTCCCGCACTAAGTTGATATCAAGCCGTGCCGTACGCCACATGATGCCTGGGATAGCGTACTAGTACGTGTCGTATGGTCCCTGGCCTGGATAGGCCCTTGCTTGTGCTTGCAGGGCTTGTTGCTGGTGTTGCTGCATCACGATATCGCTGAACCAGGGATGCTTAAGAGCCTCGTGAGCGCTGAGACGCAGTTCGGGACGTAGTTGGAGCATTCGCTGGAGCAAGTCGATACCGCTGGGATCGATCTGTGGAAGGATCTGGCGGAGGTCTTGTGTTGCATACATCTGGAACGTAGGCTTGTACTCGGGAAACTGCGTAATGCCGGCCCAGGTGCGTTCAGTCGGAGTTCCCATAATGCGGAAAATTCTGATGATTTGGTCCTCGTTCGTCGTGCCTGGGAACAACGGCCTACCGGTGTACATCTCCGCCATGATGCATCCGGCAGACCAAATGTCAATACTGGTGTTGTATGTCCTGCTACCCAAGAGCACGTCCGGTGCTCGATACCAGAGGGTGACAACCTCATTAGAGAAGGTATTGACCGGAATACCAAAGGCGCGAGCCAAGCCAAAATCGCCAAGCTTCAGTTGCCCCTTCCCATTGATAAGCAGATTCTGGGGCTTCAGATCTCGATGTAGAACTCTGTTCTGGTGGCAGAAGTCAATGCCCCTCAGCAGCTGGTACATGAAAGACTTGATCTGGTGGTGCTTGAGAGCGCCCCTATCGCCGTGGGTATCCATGTATTTCTTCAGATCTCCGTCCATGTACTCAAACACCAACATGAGCTTGTTCTCGGTGTGAATCACGTCGTGCAGGGCAACAATGTTCTCATGTTTGAGCTCCTTCATCAGGGATATCTCTCGAATCGCTGTCGATGGTGTGCCCTCTTCCGAGTCTAGGTGGATTTCCTTGAGAGCAACGAGCTCTCCCGTCTGTCGGTTGCGGCCCTTGAAGACCTAGAAGAGTTGTCAGTCCGCAGCCACAACATGCTGAGGATACTGCGTTCAACGTACTGTAGCATAGGTTCCCTCGCCCAGCTTCTCGAGCTGCTGGAACGAGCTTGGATGTCTCTTGCCGTCCATACTTGAGGATGCGGGCGTCTGCGAAGACGTCGCGTCGCTGATTTGGGATCGTTGGCTGGGATTTCAACCGGAAAGAGCACCAGCAGTTCGCGGAGGACGTCGCCTTGGAGTCGAATTTACTTGGCGGCGCGCAATTTGAGGAACCAAGGATGACGAGAGCGACTGGTTCTGGACGAGGCGAAGGTCTGGGTGTTCAAAGGCGACGGAACGATATTGGTGTTCAGCGTTCAAATGGATAGCGCAAGTACAAATATGGCTGCGCTTCGTCTGGAATGGAAAACGGAATAGTGAGGGGTATCTTATCTACAACTTAACTTCACAGTTAAACTTATAGCATTTAGCGCCTTATAGAAGAGCTAGAAAACTCTCATTTTATTACTACAGTCTTATAAACTATAGCACTATTTTAAAGTAATATTTTCTTTCTTTTAGTATTTTATATAAAAACAAATACTTAAAATAATATAATAAATTTATTTATAATTTATAAGGGCCTTTATAAGACTTAAAGATATAGCTACTCTTTATATATACTTATTTAAGCTATATATACTCACTATTAAGATAAGTATTTAGATAAGTATGCTATTTTAATGATCTATAACTGCCTGTGTACCTCTATTATCTGTGGACGATTTTAGTACTCTAGGTAACCTAGGTAGGTCCCTAGGTAGCACCTGCCCACCTGAGAAGCTGCCCTGGGTTTTTGGTAGGGCACCGTCGCCTTGGGCAGTGTGGTGGCCCGCATCATGTCACTGAGGTGGGGCGCAGTGCCAGTGTAAGGTACCTTAGGTGGTTCAGTGGTCCATGCTTACCTAATGTAAAGAACGTTACGTAACCTGCCCTTGCCATCAACGTGAATACGGTGAATCTGGAAATCTCCACCAACCCCGCACTAGAAAACTATACCGGCCATGTACTTCACTATCTTGCGTCTTTGGCTAAGAACGTTCAAATGCGTGTGAAGGTTCCTAGTAAGGCACCTTGAGTGTACGGGGCAAGTAACCAGACGCCACTTCCGTATCAAGTGCGGAAAGACGACGATATTGGGCCTGTCCCGCTGGATCTCCTATCATCTTCACTAGTGCCTAAGGTACCTTAGGTATTCATCTACCTTACCTGTACTCTGTACAGTACCTATACCTTAGGCGGGTATAGAAGATGAACCTTATCACTGACACCATCCATCTCACGCACTCCTGCAACTCCCGTCAACATCTTCCTGGCCTTACGACGCCTACGTAACGCTTGCACGCCAGTTCGAATGCGTTGAGCTCGTGTGCCTACTGGATTGTCATTTTCGATCAACGACGCGAACTGATATCTGTCTCGAGATGCGACCTCTTCCTGGTAGCAGCGCGCTCCCAAGGAGCGCCTCGGCAGGTGATGGGGCCACCGACAGCTTGACGTCGCAATCCTCAACTCCCCAGATGTCGTATATTCTCGCAGACGAAGCTGCCGTGGACGCCTCTCTGTCATCGTCTTATCGCCATTCTCCTTTACCTCGTGCTCGAGACCCGCGAAAGCACCCCATTTACAACCTTCTTGGCGACAACCTTGCGCCTAGTCGTGAACCAAATGCGGCTCCGCCTACATGTCCGCCTGTTCCTCGTCCTAGTTCGACGTTGCAACCCCGTGAACACGGTCAACATCGACCAGCAAATACAAATTGTCGCTCCCCAGTTAGGCTGCAGACTCCACCGCCCACAGCTGCATCTCAGCCCATGACACCAATACTATACGGTGTTTCCGGTCCCTGCTCGGCCATTAGCAGTTCTTCGTCGCGGCGAAACTCATTAGCGGGGTCACTGTCCGAATACCAAGAGAGTTTCGTCATGAGCGCCTTCGGCGCATCCGAGTCCAGTCAACCTCAGAGCACTCACGGTCGCGAAGTTGCAGAGCAGTTTATCATGCCGACCATTAATGTTCCTAGCCGACGGCCCTTCACCGATGTTGGAAAGTCGCTAGGAAGACTGAAACTTCTCGTGGCGGGCAAATCAGGTGGGCATCACTGATCCCATAACGTCTTAGACCTGTAGCTAACCGTAGTGTACATCACCAGGCCTCGGGAAATCTTGCTTGATCAAAGCGATAACACACTCTTGCGAGCACATCGTACACGTCGATCCTCCAGTGCCCGTTGCGATTGCGTCCACAGGACTCTTGCCGACAAATGCACTTTCCAGCTATCCTCCGATGGCCCAGGGAACTTTCCAAATTACGGAGACATTTGCCAGCACCAAGCCATATCCATCGTGGTGGATGGAGCCGACTCCGGCAAACTCGGTGTCCAATGCCGGGAGTGCTGGAGACGCAGTTTTGGATAGGAATATCTGCCTCGTCGACACACCCGGTTATCAGGAAACATGCCGGGTATGTCATCACTTGAATATAGGTCTGTGTTATGATACTGACAAACAAGCCTTCTGAGACGGTCAGTCAAGTTTCGCACTACATTGAGTCTCATCTGCAGAAGAATCGCCTCGACGGCCTCAACGACGCCGATGTTCTCAAGACAATCGATGGTGGCGGCGGCCTCTTTGTTGACGCTGTACTTTACATGATATGCAGTTCAGGTCAGTATGTTGAGGGGATTGATGTCCTTGAACTGACTGAAAACCCCAGGTCTTAGCTCAACTGACTTACAGTATCTTCGTCAGCTACAGCCGCTCACAAATGTGATACCTCTTCTCGCGCATGGAGATACGATGACAGCTGAGGAGGTTGCTAACAGCAAAGCATTAATCACGCGTCAGCTTGTCGAGTCGGGTCTTGAATCCTTGACTTTTGCCTCGCTGGATTCACACGCTGAGGAACCAACTGTTTATGCAGTCTCCAGCGAGATGGGGATTGATCGGGATGTCATGGACGCGAGTCTCCTCATGAGCTCTGAATATGTCTCACCTCTCATTCCGACAGAACTCTCCAAGCTGCTGAGCTGCATTTTCAGTTCGGATGGGGCCGGGTGGGTGCGCCATAGCGCAGCGAAGAAGCTCCTTAGTTGGCGCCGACATGCAATCACTAATTGCACGTTTCCTGCCTTCACCGCGCCGTCAAATTCCTCGACAGAAACAAGATTGCTTCTCGCGAGAACTGGTTCCTTGGCGCCATTGGCAGTACGCCGATCCCAGGGCAATGCTCTGCGCGAAGAGTGCTTTTGCCGTGTCGAGTTTACAAATTGGGCTGCGGACTTACAGCGCAGCCTGACGAACGAACGAGCGATGCAGGAACGAAGAGTGCGGGAGCAGACTGCGGCATGGGCAAGGGAAACATGGAGTGATGGCGGCCCGTCGTCGGATGGTATACGCCCACCTATGGCGTTGATGCGAACTAGGGGACGGGTCGACAGGTCGCATTACGTCAGTCGGAGGAGATACAGCACGGGTTCGGACGTGCTGGTGAGGGACCAAGATCCGCTGGGTCTCCTGCAACTCAGGCCCGACTCTCGATGGCAGAGTGCTTTGGAAATGGTTGGAGGCATCGGACTACTGAGTGGTATCGCATGGTTGCTTGTCTGAAGTACCGGGTTTGCGTCTAGGCATAACAGGAGTAGGAATGGCTCTCTGAAATACCCTGGGTTCGGAACTGATGCGGGTGGAGTGGGTGGGAGCAGTAGCAACTGTGAAAGAATTTGTCGTCTCTAATATATATGTATGACGTGCAGAAAACAAACGTACTCATTTGGCCGCTTCAGGTATCCGCGCGCAGGTGCCATATTTAACCTACTACCATAAGTGTAGGCAGTTTGAGGTGGGTATCTTATGTAATCACCCGAGATAGTGCCGCGTTTGACGCGACACGCCTGAGCCTCGCGTCTAGCTTCTGAAGTAAGGAACCTTGGGTGATCGGCCGGGGTCTCCCACTCGAGTCTTTCTACCGTGCCTTCCCTGTACTTCTCCATCCTGCCTCCAACCCCGGCCAGACAAGGTATCTTTTGCACTGGCTCAAGTCTTAGCCTCGCTGTCACTCGTCTTTTAATTTACCTACTACCTTATTGTCTAGAGCACCCTTCGCTGCGGCAAACGCGTGGCATTCACACATCATAACTAGGCCAGGTGCCCCTCCGGCAAACGCCATCTTCGACTTGGACGTTATTTGCGACCCTCCTTCGATTCCTTCCGAAGCAGCAGCAGCACCATGGCCAGCGAAGAGCGAGCCTACGGCGTGACGCCGCCCATCTCCACGGCTCTACCGACCGACGCAGAGAACCAGGCGAAGGAGGCTCTCATCGCAGAGCTTCGCAGGCAGAACACCTACGAGAGCCCTGCAGAGACTGCAAAGAGGCAAGAGACACAACAACACCCGCGCTACGGCGTTAAGACTCGCCATCGCTAATGCGTTCTCGCGATCTACAGACACAAGGTTATCCACCAGCTCCAGCTGATCTGCGACGAATTCGTGAGACGAGTGGCGCAGAAAAACAAAGAAGGCGATATCATCATTAGAGACGCGAGGGGCCAAATCCTGACCTACGGTAGCTTTCGTCTTGGTGTTTTCGGACCCGGTTCCGACATTGATACCCTCGTCGTCGCCCCCAAGTATGTCACCCGGAAAGACTACTTCGATATCTTCCCCGATTTGCTGAAGGAGATGGCTCCGCCCGGCGCCATTACGGACATGGCCGTCGTGACGGATGCCTTCGTACCCATCATCAAGTTCGAGTTTCTGGGCATTAGCATCGACCTTATCTTCTCCCGCATCGCTATGCTCAAGCAGTTGCCCAAAGACTTTTCTGTGCGGGACTCCAGCCTGCTTCGAGGTCTGGACGAGGCAGAGCTCCGATCTTTGAATGGCACTCGGGTAACCGACGAGATCTTGAGCTTAGTGCCCGAGGAGGCCACCTTCAAACTGGCTTTGCGCGCCATCAAGCTTTGGGCACAGCGGCGCGCAATTTATGCCAACATCATGGGCTTCCCTGGTGGTGTAGCGTGGGCAATGCTGGTTGCGCGTGTCTGTCAGCTGTACCCAAAGGCTGCCAGTTCCGTCATCGTGAATAAGTTTTTCCACATCATGCGCCGCTGGCCGTGGCCACAACCAGTCCTCCTCAAGCACGTCGAGGGCGGCCCTTTGCAGGTTCGCGTGTGGAATCCCAAGGTTGGCCATGGTACTCATTCATATTGTATCAGGACAAACGCTGACAATTCCACTAGCTCTACAAGGGAGACCAATTCCATCTGATGCCTATCATCACGCCCGCCTACCCTTCCATGTGCGCTACTTACAACATCACGCGCTCGGCCATGACTGTCATTGGGAAGGAGCTTGCACGAGGCTGCGACATCACGGACAACATTATGATCGGCAAGAGCCCCTGGAGCGATCTGTTTGTCAAGCATACGTTCTTCACTGAGGGATACAAATACTACATTTCAGTCATCACTGCAAGCACCGACAAGGAGGCGCACAAAGTCTGGTCCGGTTACGTGGAGTCCAAGGTGCGCGTCTTGGTCCAGAACCTGGAGCAGCATCTGTCAATAGCATTGGCCCATGCGTTCAACAAGGGCTACGATCGCCGGCACAGGTGTTCCAACGACGAAGACGTGCAACGAGTTCAAGCTGGTAGTCTCGACTTCTTGGTCAGGGATGGCGATGAGCCAGTTGTGGATATCCCGAGAAATGCGAAAGAGAAGACGCCAGTGGAAGAAGAGAAGGTGGAAACAAAGGTCAACTTGAACGGCATCCCTGGACTCAAGGCGGAGCCGGGTACCGAAACAGGGCTCGACGCCATTCCGGGACTTCAGAAAGAAGACAACGCGGTGAAATCCATCAAGGATGAGGATGTGTCCAAGGTCAAACTGGGGGATCATGAGCAGCATCACTCCCATACGGAAGTGTTCACGACAACGCATTACATTGGGCTGCAGCTTAGCGAAGGTGTGTACTGCTCTCGTCAGGATTACTTCAAAGTCCCCGATTGGATGAATGGCCACGGCGTAATCGATACTGACTTATCAGGCGCCAAATCCCTCGATCTATCCTACCAAGTGGACACCTTCAAGTCGTTGTGTACAGCATGGGACAAATACAAACCGGAACTGAACTCGTTAACAGTTCAGCACGTGCGAAGGTAGCTCCAATGTGCTGTTGATTCTCCAGGCGGAATCGCTGAACTGCAACTAGTTTCAACTTACCCGACGACGTTTTCGAGCCGGGCGAGAGGAAGCCCCAAAAGCCCCAGAGAAGGCAAGCAGCTACGAACGGTGCTGCACCGATCAAGAAACGCAGTGCTTCAGAGGTACAGCTAGGCTCGAATTCTCAGCTTTCGCGGATGGCTCATCACCACCCTGTCGCGGTTCACCACAAGTGCCTTGCTGACATGTCACTCAGGAGAATCAACAACCGCCTGCCAAGCGTCAACAAGCCTCCGTCACAGCTGCTAGTTGATGGGGTATCTCAAGCTACGACGTCACACAGCTCATTTCAAGGTGATTGGGGTCTAGGCCCCGTCTCCGGGATTACGGTCGCCACGACAGCCAGCCGTCGCTGTATTTTCCCCCACCCCTCACTTACTAACTTGCAGCGGAAAAAGAACGGTAATTTTCCATCTAGACTGCCTGGTGCCAGCTGCGAAACCTATTGGCGATACGCAGCAGGACCGCCCGCAGACGAGAGCCCCCCAAACTGCCGCCAGACTCGGGGGGAACTTCAAAAGGAACCAAAAACAACCAGTACGTATCTTGGCATTGGTATGGCAGCCAAGGGCAGTTTTACAAGCTGGCTCGGCTGAGCAGAGACTACTAAAGAGAAATCCAGGAACAAACTGGCATCCAAAAGGACGGTGAAAAGGGGAGCATGCGGTTTGTATCCATTGCAACATCTTTTATGCTCATATAGCTGGCGAGGCTTGACTGTAAATTAGATATCCCACAGACAGCGTCAAAAATAGACTCTGCATTATCACACTTGCCGAAGTTCAGTTCTATCTGTGGACCAGTTTTTTGAAAGCTGCCTTTAGATGTCGCTGTCCTGTGCTTTCATGCCCGGTTCGCGTGATTGATCCGAGCAGACATGATTTTTGCCTCAATCATCATCATCATCACTACCACTCGACCAACCTTCGCGATACGCCTCAGCGAGATCAGCTAACTCATTGCTAATATCCTCACGATCCTCTAACCCAATTGAAGACGCTACGGTAGCACGAAGTGACGTCATTGCGGCCGAGACAGAGGTGTCTGTTGAGAGGCAAGTTGTAGTGTCGAAAGGCCCTGTTGAGGGATTGCCTCTGGAATCAAGATAGATTTGAGGGAAGCTGTCGAGAATAGGGAAAGCTTCCTCCATATGGTACCTGGCAGACACCGTCAGCGTGGCGAACTGGTTAGAGAATATTTAAGTTTCTGCTACAAACGCTCGCAGAGGCTTAAATCATTCCCCGGGCTTACTTTTTTGTGCTCGTCTCCACGAGTGCAGTTCTCGTTCGTTCGGCCTGCGGGTCAGCGCTATCTAGGCCCCTCGGTCGGCCACGAACAGTGATAGTCCGACCGAAAAAGTGAGGGGAGCCAGTCGCGCCGTTTAGTTTCCCTCTGCTGGCTGAGAGTTTGTGTCTCAGTATGTCGAAGAAGTCGGTGTCCAGTTTGGTGATGGTGTCCTCATCATTGTTGGAAGCTGTCTGTGATTCTTGAGACTCGGCGTTCTCGTCTGAAATTGGTCCATGGACGCTCATCTGCAGCCGGCTCATCGTCTGTTTGCCACGCAGGTTTAGTCCACTGACGAGATCGCTCAGTGTTGCCTGTACGCCGCTGCGAGAATTCATGTGACTCAAACGCGATGCAAGCGCTGCCGTCTCTATCGCGGTACCAAGTAGGGCTGTGCTGTGCCAGGGTGATTGGACATCCATGCTGATGCTGGAGTGCAGTCGAGTCTGAGGGAGTGCCAAGGGCACCAGCATGGAAGCGTACTCGCACATATCTTTGACAGTTCTCGCCGTGTTGGCCATTTGAGTGCGTCTTTGATCCTAGTGACGAGGGTCGAGTCAAAACAGGGTTGCTAGGGGGTAGGTAGAGGCTAGACGGCTCGTACAATTCTAGCTGCAGGGACGGGGCTTTGTAAACCCCAGACCCAGATGCTTGTCTTTCCATACTCGTCGCGTAAACGCTCAATGTAGTCGGTCGCAAAGCCGCCCCAGGCGTCATCAATGGTCGTCACGACCTGAAGACCCTGCATCTGGTCGGCCTCCTCTACGAAGGGACGGAAGTCTCGGTCGACGATGTCATGCTCCTTATCCAGGGTGTCAAAAAGCTCTTTGCCGAGCGCCCATTTGTCGAAAGGCTGGATGGATGAATTAAGCTCATAGTCGTAGAGCTGATTGAGAGACCTTGGGTGGTAGAAGACACGAGAGAAGTCAGACCAGTACCGCACGTCAGACGACTTGAGTGCCGGAGGAGGCGTGCCACGATCAAGACTTTGCTGGTAGGCGCTCTGCTCTATTTGAGGCTGCTTGTGGACGTGTGCTGATCCCTCCCTTCTTCAGGGTCAGCTAGTCTTCGACATGGCGAGTCACTCAGAGTTGGGGGCAGTCTGTCATCATGACGAACCATAGATGGGCGGGAGCGCCTTCCTCGCTTGCATCATATAGTGCATTGATCTTGCGGAGGGAACCGAACCCGCCCTTGAGATCATAGATGACGGTACGAGGGAGGAAGGTCTCGGAGCCGTCCAAAGCAACACCCGGACGCCAATGGACGTTGTGGTTCACGGGGGACTCATCCTGCTCGGAATAGGTGAAGTAGGATTCCTGGAAAATGGGTTAGCTTCAAATGCGAATAAATTTGCGGGTGTTGGACCTGGATGTTCCAGAAATGAGTTGCTGCGTAGTTACTTAGCTGACCCAATTGCAGAGTAATAATCTCATGCATGTTGATGAAAGTCGATCTGTGACTCGAATATGCAGTGTCCAAGTTGATTTCCCATCCGTGGTGTTCCAAGGTGGGTCGTAAGCCTTAGGTAGGTAAGTAGGTAAGGTAGGTAGACTGGGCGGATCTGACCTGCTGAGGTGGGCACCGATGTTGGCCCCGGGTGGGTCCGGGCCTGTGTTCTCCGGCCCAATTGACGGTGCAATGTCAAATGCCGCCGACCGCGGTCAACACCACGATGAGGGGACTCGTGATGTTTGCCTTCGCATTGTTTGTCCCATTCATAGTTCCCAAGTATTACCCCTGACATCCCGTAAAACCAGAGACGTGGTGAGATGCCTACAGCGCTCGGTGCAGTGTACGATAGGATGGTAGTTCCCCTCGTAACTGGAATGAGGGAGCAACATGGACCAAATCGACGGAAGATAATGTTCAGGCCCCAGAGTCATCTCTACCTCATTTCGGCCCCGGGAGCCACGCAAAAGTCCAAAGACCCTCTCTCTCCCTCACACACATACACACATACACACAGCCGTAACTTGGAACTCCAAGGGATAACTTGGTCTGGAATGAGAGCAGATATTCTCCCCCTTGATTGGTTTCCAATTCCAGCGCAAGGTTGAGGGATCGGGTTTACGAATGCGAGAAGCTCATACGAGTGAGCCAACCTCGGCGAAAGGGAAGGGCTTGCATAGTAGATTCGGCGAGCAATTGCCTTATCTTCTTCTTGTTAGATCGAGCAAGAGCAGCTCATCGAACGGGGATTTGGTGAGTTTGCACTGCTGGCGCCGATAACAGGAGAAGAAAAATCATTCACTCAACTGGATGAAAAGCTGAGGTAAGGTAACGTGGGTGGGTCACTGCACAGACCATTACCTAGAGTCAGGGGTACGCGACTCTCGCGCACAATGCACGTAATTAGCAAAGTACCCATGTACATTTGCCTACCTTAGGTTCCATTACCTTTGCCGTCACTGGGCTGTTTTTGCCTTTTCCTCAGCTCCCTCCACTGAGACGGGGCACATCAAGGTCGGTGCCTTACTACTACTGGCCTACCTTACCTTCCAAGCCTTGAGGGCGAGCACCCGACTTAATTAACGCCCTTCCCCCCTCCCTCCCTCCCAAAAAAGGGCGACGCGTGCGCGACCGCATCTCAACCCTTGCACAAACCAACCGCCCGCCGACATCCTCAACCACTACTACCACTACCTACTACTTCCCGTTGAGATCACTATCATCGTTGCCGCAATCTGCGACTTCAACTCTTTCGCGGACCGGGGCCTTAGGTTCGACGCGCAACCGCACACTCGACTCGACTCGACAGCCACAGCCACAGCCATCTGACCGCGACCCGACCTAGTGATAGCCTGGCTCGGCATCTGCGCTTGCGCCTCGCGTCGTTCTCCCAAGTCTCCTTCAAAGGACAAGAGTTACCAGAGTCAACCACACCTCACATTCACTCCCTGTCTCACCTGTTGGAGACACATAGACACTTGCGCACCCTTTCTCTCATTGGAACTTCCCTGCCCCAAACTCCGAGTTAGCCCAGCCTTCACAACTGTGACGAGACACCACCTCTGCTCTTCATTCCCGAATCGCCTGAGACCGAATACTTGAACCACCCGACCGCCGCCCATAAGCCGTTGGTCTTCTCGTGCGCCCCCGGAACTTCTCCTGCCTGGGCCCTGCTCTTGGAGTTGCCGCATGCTTTGCTAGACTCGACGTAGCCGCAGAATGCCCTCCTCAGCAAAGCGCTCCCAGCGCACCCGTCGTGACACCCGTCGCGACACATCCCCCGCAAGAGTAGATGACAGTTCGCCTACAAGACCGGCAAAACGCCGCAAGAAGGTAATCTTGCGCCCTCCGCTGTCCCTCTACCAGGCTAGTCTAACGTCTTCCTAGATCGAGGAACCACCGCCGACCGAACCCGCCGAAGAGGACGAATCAAGTCTCACTGCCGACCAGTCTGGCCATCCCGCCAGTGATGACAATGATCAGCTTCTTTCCGCGGTTGTCCAGTATCTGGTCTATCCCAAAGAGGGCCCTGTTCAGGCCAGCAAAGACCATGCGAATTCCATACATGAAGCCAACAAAAACGGCGTCCAGGCTTACGCCAAAATAGCTGCGCAGGACTGGACCTTTTACATCACAAAACTCGTCGTCAACATCGGCCGCTTAGCCGAAGGTGTCGATGAGGATGACGAGGACTTCATTCACATTGATCTCGGTCCCAGCAAAATGGTTTCCAGGCAGCATGCTCGCATCAACTTCAGCTCCAAGGAAGAGAAGTGGTACCTTGAGGTTAAGGGGAGAAATGGAGTCAGAGTGAATGGGAACCCCCTGAAAGCAGGAGGTTCACGACGCCTAGAAAGCGGCGACGTTCTCGACATTGGAAACACAGAGATGATGTTCGTCTTGCCAACCGAGATCAGCTCCCTTCACATTCAACCCCAGTACCTCAGGAGAGCCGGCTTATCACCACAGGACGCCACGAGCCCTCCTCAGCCCAGGACAGACCTACCGGACGAACCTTCATCGGCGTTGGGCTCAACGATCAGGAGTTCGCGGGGTCAGCAGTTTCGTCAACCTATTGCTCCTGCTCCTGTGGACTACAAGCGCCCAGGAACCCCTCCCTCGGTTCGCGGGAAACCTACCCCATCACAACACAAGTCGCCGCATTACTCGAGTTCCGGCACTCTTGTCCTGAATTCGAATGATATCGATCTGAGCCACGACGATAACAAGCATATCAAACCTCAATACAGCTACGCGCAGATGATTACTCAAGCTATCATTAAGACGCCCGAAGGAAAGCTCAATTTGAACGGAATTTACAACTTCATCATGAACAACTATGCTTACTACAGACATCAGCAAGCCGCTGGGTGGCAGGTTAGTCTTGTTGTGACTCATGTTCATCTGTCACCGACTGACCACAGTAGAATTCTATTCGTCACAATCTCTCGTTGAACAAGGCTTTCGACAAGGTTGCGAGGTCTACAGACGAGCCAGGCAAGGGTATGAAATGGCAGATTGTCCCAGAGGCGCGAGAGGAAATGGCACGCAGTGCGTACAAGGGTGGCCGCGGCGGTCACAGGGGATCCTCAGCTCCGTCGTCACCGAGCCAGCTAAATTATATCACTCACGGCCCGAGGGATGTAAATGCCAGAGAACCTGTCTCCGCTCGGAAGAGAAAGGTTTCCGCCACAGGATCACCGCCTCCTACTTCTTCTCTCGCCGTTGCGCAATCCACGCCAGACCGCAGCACCCGTCGTCTTGCACCCCCGAGCACAGCGTTGACTGCAGATGGTAGCCCTTTGCCGCGGCCGCGGAAGGGCACGTCAACGTCAGCGAGCTTCACGTCGACGAGTTACAATGCGGAGTCGCCGACCTTGACATCATCCTATCTTCCGGAGGAAGGGGCATCTTTTGTGACGCCAGCACCTCACCGCGTTCACCCCAGGCTCGCACCACCAAGCACTGCGCAGCGCCCCAGTCAGCATATGCCAACTAGCTCACCAGCCCCGTTCTGGAAGTATGCCGATATTGGCAGCACTCCATTGAAGCCCGCAGCCCACTTCGACATGAGTCCCTCCAAACCTTCCTTGGGCGACATACCTCAGAGCAGCAGTCCACCTCCTGCCAAGTCTCCCAATCTCAGCCCCACAAGATCGCAAAACAAGGAATATTCTCGAGAGGCACCAAGCGAGCCGTCAAATCCATCTGAGATCGAAGAGGAGCAAGGTTTCGATCTGGCAAAGTAAGTTTACCAGCAACGAGCACCGCATTTTTCAACGCTGACTATCTTTTAGGGGTTTCCAAAGTATCGGGTCGTATCATGCGCCTGTGAGCCGAGGGATTTCTGTAGCCAGTGCCATGAACGGTCATTCATGATAAATGCTTGCTTTATGACGAGAAATGACATTTTGAATATCTTTCTACCTGATTAGCGTTCAGCTCCAGATGCAAGCGACGTAGATTATGAGCATACGGGCAGGCTAAAGCACAGTTGCAAGTCGGCCTGTGGTTGACGGCGTTTTAAGAGTGAAGATAGTGTGATTCTGACGGGATCCGCCCCGTGCAACTCTTCCTGCGCACCGGGATTCATCGTGCTCGCCAAATATGCACCGGCCAAAACCCATCCCATCCCAGTATTATTTAACACAAGCCCCAGCCTCAATCCACCTATTTCCGATACAGATACAGCACGTTGTCAACTCCCGGTGTCGGTATCATTATAGCATCAACCAACAAAAGTGCCTGTCTATATACGATCGGGCGCGTGGTCTTATTGGTTGTTTCTTTCCGTTTCTGGCTTTATTTGGGGGCCTTGCCTCTTCTCTTGGGGTTGCCCCTGCTCGGCCTTCCCTTGGAAGACTTCTGTTGGTCACTACCCTCGATGAACTTAATAAGCTCGTCGATGCTGCGAGAGTCCATGCCCGACGACCCACCCAACTGCGTGCTCGAGGACGCCGAAGCGCGAGGGGCGGTTGCGGATGCATCGTAAGGCGCGCCTTTGGGGGTAAATCGGATGCCAGCGCGGAGTCGTCGTGCCTGCACATCCTTGGCATGCTTTGCGATGGAGACGGCGTTCTGCGTCAACTGTTCCAGCCAGCTTTCCGCCTCCTTGGTATTCTTGTCTTCGGCGCCAAGCTCGGTCAGGAAAATGTTGTACGACTCGCGCATGCGGTTGACGGCGGCCTTGGAGTCCTGGTCCAGGGCGAGAGCTTGTGCGAGCTGGAAGAGAAGGGTGGCTGCGTTGATGGACTGCTTCCCGAAGACCTTCTCACAGATGCGAAGTGACTCCTCGAACCATATTCTTGACTCGTGGTAGGACTTGAGGTGCTGGAGCATGACGGCTCCGTTGTTGATCGTGGTGATTGAGTCTGGGTGGTCGGCGCCGTAGATGATCGTCCATAGCTTCAACGCGTGTTTGGCGAAGACCAGGGCACCGTTACTGTCGCCAGCCTGGTGCAGGAAGAGACTCAGGTTGAGGTAGTTGAGGAGGGTCTCAGCAGAGTCGACGCCGACGGTCCTCTCCGATACCACAATAGCTTTTCTGGCGAGCTCGACGGCGGCCTCCTTCTCCTCGAGCTGGTAGTATAGCATAGAGAGAGTGTTGTAGACGCGAGCAACCTCTGGATGAAGGATGCCGTAAATCTGCTCGTGCAGGGAGAGCGACTCGAGGAGCAGCTCCTGGCCAAGCTTGCGCTGACCCTGCATGATAGAAATGCGACCAGCCTCCAGAGCCTCCTCAGCGAGAGCACTTCGCGGGCATGAGTGCTTGACCACAGGCACGATGTTCACGATATCGTCAGCAATAAAGGTGGTGACAGGAGGAGACGGAGTGGAAGACGTGGGTGAAGACTCTCTGGCCGTCTTCTTCCTCTTGCTCTTCTTGTTGCCGTCTCCGTTCGTCTGGCCGTTGGCAGGAGAGGTGCCGTTGGTGGCAGAAGCGGGCGCGGCCTGCTCAATGGACTTGCTGGTGAAGTTATACGCCTTTGCTTGCAGCTGGAAGCCGAGCTTAAGAGATATTTCGCGCAGCAGCTGCAAAGGCTTGATCTCGGTGTGCCAGCTCGCGTCCAAGTGGTATCTAAACCTTTTGAGGGCCTGCTCTGCGATGCTAGCACGAAGGGACTCGGGCGTGACCTTCTCGAACGATAGGTCAGCGTCAGAGTAAAGTGATCTGAGAGACACGTCGATCTCTGCAATCGGCTTAGGGTTCAAACGATACCCCAAAAGGCAGTTAAGGAGGTGTGCAACAGCAGCCGATGTGAAAGGCGCCGGGAGGTATCTCAGGTATGTCGAAGCCACGTGCTTGAATGATCGAGCAACCATGTCTTGCACGCAGATATCCTTGAGACATTGCAGACGGGGATCCGACGCGAGAGACGCAACCTTGCCGGTGTATCTAATGTTGATACCACGCTTGTGCAAAAGTCGGCCAAGAGACTGGCCATCCATGGGAAAGCTAATGTCGCAGTCCGTGAGCTCGCGGACCAGATCAGGAATGACGTGCTCCCGGAGATATTTGGAGGCAAGGCGAACCTCCTCTTCATCCTTGATCATCTCGGCCTTCTCCTCATCAGTTTGAGGAACTTGACCGCTGAAGACGTCAGGGTTGAGAGAGAATTGGAACTTGGACAGGTCAATGTGGTCTTTGGACTCCTTCGCTGCCTCCGTCTCCTCCCCGAGTTTCTGGGTCTTTTCGTCTTTCGCGGCCTCCTTGGCAGAACCCGGCTCCTCCTCATCCTCACTTTCGCTCTCGCTCTCGCTCTCCTCGCTGCCGTCACTATCGTCGCTCTCCTCTGGCTTCGTCTTGCTCTGCTCGACCTTCTTAGACTCTGCTGGTGTCCCCTTTGGCGTTTGGCCACGTCGGGCAAGTTCCTCGTCAACCCAGGCCTTCATCTTCTTCCTTCCGTACGAGTCAATCAGCTCTGGGCGAAGGACAGCCATCCGGTGAGGGTATTCGTCAGACTTTTCGCCTTGCTCCTCCAGCCAGTCGATGTCCAGGGGTGTCACTCGGTACAGATCCAGCACGTATTTTCTTCCATCGGTTCCCATCAAACCCTTGGTCTCCACGCTGGCCTCCAAGTCGACGCGCTTGCCATCTTTGTCCCACACAGCATGCTTCTTAACCTTAAGAGCTCGTGAGAGTTTCTCAAAAACAGGCACGAAACGCTCATCAGATGCAACGACTTCCTTGCCGTCCACGGCGCCATAATCGATCTGGTTTTCGCCGGGTTCCCTCTGTTTGAAGATGCCGGGCACAATACTCTGCCCAACAATTCGCTTACCAACGTAATCCACCACAACAGTGGCAGGGGTGAAGAGGCCGTCGATGTCCAGTTGATTGACCAGTCTAACACCGGCCACATCCTTGCCTGTTGCAACACGCGCAGCCTCGTCACCGCCCTCGGAAGTAAAGGTGCCGACGCCATCAGCGCCGAAAGAGAAGAAAACGTTGTTGTAAACAAAAATCTGGGCGTCCTTACACTCAGTTGGATTCAGGGGAGCGATCTCTCCACGAGCGACCAAGACGGCACCACGAGTTGCGGCATCGTTGTAGTCGGCAAAAAGCTTGGACATGAGGCGCTCGCGGAAAACTCTGTCCTGAACGGTGTCCTTGGGCAACTCTCTCGCGGACTGGAACTCTTCATTCCAGTCACGCAAGGTATCGGTGTTGTCGGCACCTGCGATCAGGTACGTTTCTTGCGACCTTGTCAAGTCGGCGCTGTGGGCACAGAGGGCAGACGAGGGCGAGGGCACAATCCAAGGCGCCGATGGAATAGCATTGGTGATCTGGAAAGTCGCAAGCGGGTCCTTGAGGTTGTTGAAGTTCTGAAGTTTCAGGAAAGAGGCCGAGAAGGAGGGCGAGACCAGGTCGAGGAGGGTCAACAGCGAGTGAGTGGCCTGGCCCTTGGGGGCAGGCCGGGGGAAGGGGTCGAACTTTTGGTTGGATGACTTGTTGACGAAGAAACCTCCGACGTGGGCGGTTATCTGATGTTGCTCACCCTCGTTGGTAGTGGTCACGAGGTACAGGAGGTGACCTCGTTGCTTCAGGTGGGCGGGCGGGGGGTTCCACGACGACAGAGATATCGACTTGATGGTTTTCGGGGCCTCCTCCTCAGGTGCCGGGGGCAACAAAGTCGTGATAGGAACGGGCGCACCAAAGGTATAATCATCAGCCGTCTCCTTGACCGCCTGAGGCTGAGTTTGCTCCCCGTTGGTCTGCTCCTCCTCGGACAGAGGCGCAACGGCGTCGAGAAGGGAGATGCCGGACAGGACACCCTGAACAACGTCGGTACGGTCTCCGGCGGCACCGATAAGCTCCCTAATTCTGACAAGGTGTATACGGGCCTCCTTCTCGGTATAAGGGTCCTCGACCAGCGACACTTCGGGATCGTCGGTCAGGCCCTGAATCTCTGCGATGGGCAGGAAGTCATTGATTCGTTCGCCTCGGTGCTCTAGGTGGAAGCAGGTGTACTGGAATGCCACAGGCAAGTCGATGATGGATTGTCGGACTTCGTGAACCTGCTCTTGGGGGGAGACCTACAATGGTCCGGTCAGCGGCGTACTGGGCATTGAAGTCAGAGGTGCTAACCGTAATCTGCATCTGACCAGGCTCGTGGGGCAGCTTGATGGTGAGAGTGATCAACGACTCGAGGCCCTGGTCGATCTCACCGCCCTCAGGCTCGGCCTCAACCTGGCTCTCGACAGGAACCTCAGGCTCGTTTACGGCATTGTCTGGACAGAGAGCTTTTTTAGCTTCGAATCGACCAGGGGATTGGCGGGGGTTCGTCGCGGTGGGCATTACCTTTGCCTGTGGGTTGGTTGGACTGGGCCATTGGAACTTCTTCCTTTATGCCACAATAAGAGACTTGTTGCTGTATACCTGGCGGGGGAGACAAGTAACGGTGAAGGGAAGAGGGGGTTCGTCGAAATTTACTGTTCGCACAAACCACCCAAGTACGGATCACAATTAACACGGAGAAGATACGAGGGTCAATAAGTACCCCTCCCGAGTGGCGCAATAGAAAAAGGGATCCTGAAGGGAAAGAAATTGAACCCGACGACCTGTTGCGAGTTTTTTGTGTGTGTGGAGGACAGAGAGAGCCATGCAACTGCAACAGCCGAAAAAAAAAATTCATCGGAGGAAAAAACGTCGCGTTGTCATTCATCAATTGACGGCAATGCACCGGCCCGGCGTACTGGAGCTTCGGTTTTTTCGGACCCACGCCGCTAAGAAAGCTCTCCCAGTTTCTCCGTAACGTCCCTTGAGCCATGTGGAGGAGCCCCGTGCCGCCACGGCTGCGGTGGCCTATCGGTGTCTGGCCTTCGGGCCGCTCTTAGGTAATACTGAACACTTCGACGTTGGGGCCAAACTTACACGTGACCAGATTTCGATCGGGTTTAGCTCTCAATCGAAGCATTCTTACCCGATTAGGAACGAAGTAAACAGAAGGTGACAGTGATTGATCTGAAGCAACGTAGCTCCAAGCAGTAGCAGCAGTTGCCTCATCATCAGTGACTCTTTAAACTTTCATTTGATTACCTTCAAATCGTATTCGCCGCGATTGACAACTGGCGTAGCATATGTTTCCGCATCAACATCAATATCAACACCAAAACGTTACCTGAACAACAACAACAACAACAACAACATAACTCGCAGCAACGCAACCGCTATCGACCTTACCCATAACGACTGGTTTCACCCAACACGAACGCACCTTGGAACCGAAGCCGGCCTACCTTCTGTATCAGGGCACGAGAGGTATCTATCAGGCCAGTCGACGGCTAGCAGCTCGCCGCCGGCCCTGTGCACAACAATTTCGACGCATGATCGGACATAGCATTGTTTGCGGCCTCCTTTCACGGCGTCGATATTTACCTGTTCTTTGACTCAGCTGATAGCGGTTGACTTATCTTCGACGCAAGGATGACAGACGGCCTCCACGAAGTAAGAGATCGGGGTCCACGACATGTGAGCGAATTCAAAGACAGTCTATCGAGCCTCCCATGGACATCCTCTAGATGTCGCAGACTCTTGAGACCCCTCCAATCTCGTGTTGCCGCTCTGGAGAGGATGGCAGCAATGGAGAAGCTGGGGTCCGGAGAGGAACTGTGCCCAGGCGAAGGCAGCCTGCCTCGCGAACAGCCACCAACCAAGAGACTGAAAACCAGGGACGGCATGGAGGTATCCGTCGGCCAAAGAAAAGGTCTTCAACGCACATACTCGAGAAAGGCGTCCTCCACCGTCAACAGCAACAATACGGTAGCCCATCTATCAACGAAGCCATCTAACCGGCCCCGAGAAACCCCCAAAGCCCCACAGCCTGGGATTGTGGCGACCCCGATTCTTCGCAAAGTGAGGTATCACGAATTTGATACTGCACCGGCTTCTACGGTTACAGGTCAGGAGGCAGAAGGTACTTGCGACATCACGAGGATGGCAAGCCGAAGGCACTTGGACACGGCACTGAACAACTTGAGCCGATCACGGTACATGTATTCCCCGTCGAGGTATCAGCTTTATGAGGGAATCCTCCACGACCTGGACGTATTGCTACATGCAACGTCACCTCGAATGTGCCCGGCCGGCAAGAAGTCGTTGCTGTCAATGTGCCTGCGGAAAGTGCCCCAGTATGCCTCGCGGGTTGAGACATGGGAGAAACTCGAGAAGCAAGCCCAGGGTTTATCGATGAGAAAACTCGGTTACTCTCTCCTTGTTTATGACGAGCTGGAGTTTCTAGGCGGCGCGGGCAATGGCTGGGGCCATCTCCGGGTTCTGCTGAGGGCACATGGTATTCACCTCTTGCGAGTAGTTGTTGACGATGGCACCCTGGACGATGCCTTTGTTCGCATTCTGGTTAACCACTGCAAGGTAGTTGGCTGCCACCACGAATCCGCGGAGCTCATGGAGTCTTTGCTTTGTCGTTTTCATCCCATACCACCCAAGACCCACGGAATATGTGAAAATAGCACTCAAGAGACCCTGGTGTTATTGTCAGACCTCGTGGGTGATGATCACATGGGCTCTTACCTACTCAAAACTATCTCGCAATTACTACTTCAAGGACCGCTTTCTACCAGCATACTATCGACGAAGGAATTCAGCTCCATGTGGACGGCATCGTTGTCGTCGATACTAGATGGCAAGACCAATCCTTGGGCGATACGATTCGTATCCACGGGATTATCAATACTATCAACGTCCTCGCCTGGAAAGCGCAGGACTCGCACGCCGGAGGCTACCAGCGCAAGGGAAAACCCTGCCCTCCAGACTTTGATTGGCGTACTTGGCGCTATCTCGGCCATGGCCATGCTGTCCCAAAATTTCGGCAGTGCGGCGGGCATGGCAGAGAAGCAGCGCCAAGATCGAACACAAAAAGTAGTCTTGCAGGTCGTCGGAGAGGCAATTGCACTAGTGATGAGCCAAGGCGGTGGAAGGGAGTCGAGCTACCCATTATTGCTGGCGGCTTTCCTTTCCTCAGACACTATCGAGACACTCGGCATCGCCACCAAGACGGCATTGCAGACAATATGGTTCCAAGAGAACCAGGCACGCGAGACTTCTGGCATGGCCAAACAGCCTCAGCTGCACAGCTCAACCGTTGCTCTTGTTTGTTCCATTGCTCATTGTTGCAGCAAAGCAACATCTCAGCCTTCTAGTCACTACTTTGCCGCGGTCTGCAAGCTGGCTGAAGAGTTGCAGATCCCCAGACTGAGAGAGTTACGGACCGACGGTGCATTTCTTTTGGCTCAGGAGACTGACGATCTACGAGATCTTATCTTTGCAGAGACTCTGATGGGGGGGTCGCCGAGCGAGAAAGGATTCACGAGACACCACAGGCCGAGAGGGGCCTTATTCTCAGGCTATCGATGGGAAGAAGGCATCAGCGAGTGGATTGCTATGAGTCCCGCGAAGCGCCGGGAAATCATCGCCAACAATGACACGGTTCTCCGTCGGTCCAGCAGGAGTGGCCGTGGAAAGAAGAATGCTTCCGTAGTCTACTCCGGACCAGAACTATCTGCGGAGGCGGCGGGAGCTGCCGACGAAAGCGGACCGCAGATGTCGATGAACGAACCGGACGGGTCGAGCGGGCACCATGTGGATCGGCGACGAGCCGGGAAGAGAAAGGCGGTGCATGACGGACCTCGTGTTCATAACAGCAGGCTCGAAAAGGACAAGGCCCAGAACCAGCTAGGGAACGGAGTCGACGAGCTCAGTGCGACGTTCCAGGAGAATCACCTGGGAAAGTCTCGATTGGGCAGTACTGCCGTCAAGACTTGGGGAGGAAGCCAACGTCGGACCCGGACCGGTAAGACGGGGCGGCGCAAGGCTCTGGCGGACTTGACCATCTTGACCAACGTGACTGGCCTTGACGACGACGAGCTAGGATTGTAATGAATACAGCAGCAAGTAGATGAATAAGGCATCTCTGTATGGCGGAGAGCCAACAGATTCAAAACATCTGTCAAGTGTTGTTTCAGTACCTTGTCGCGCTGTGGAGTTCCTGGGTGCACCAACAAGGGGGTTCCTTCTTTCTTTTCCTCCTGCAGCCATTTCTTCTTCCCGACATGACCGGTTTCTTCTATCCGCACTCTGCTTCTGCTACGGCGAGGATAGGATGCAGTGGACCACCGCGCCTGAATGGATGGAACATTGGTCGTCCGGAAGAGGAGACTTGCAGAGAAGAAACCGTGGACCTGCGGAGTCGTAGTTGGGGTGGGCGAACGGCTATCTCGGCGAGGATTGTTTGGGAGAAGATCCGTGAGGTTTAATCGTTCAGACAGCAAGGGAAGATGATGCGTTTGTCGTCACGGCCGCACGTCACCGCTAATGCTCCGGGCAAGAAGGACATGGTGGTACATGAAAGAGTGAAGACCGATTGATATGGTTGGGATGAGAAACACCAAAACAAGCGCTGGAGGGTTGCTGCGTTGAGAGAAAGGTTTTAAGATGAGGTGGCAGACCATTTGAGACGCGGGCAGGTATTGTGAGCGCATGGAGTATTCACGGAGAAGGGGAATGGGTGAGGGAGAAACTGCCACTAAAATTTGATGTGCTGTCAACGTCAGATTCGCTGGATTGGACCTCACCCGCAATGCGAGCGGCCAGACTCGGAGACGCCCGAAATCAATTTGATAGGGCTTTAGGACATTCTAGAGAGCCTAGGTATCCGATTCCGTACTTTGAGCGACACCGGGGGAACCCGAAAGTCGTGGGCAGAAATCTCGGGCGAGACGTAGTCCAGGAACCGAAAAGCGGAAATGTTCCCGGTCGAAGGATGAACGCCGTCGATCGTGATCTGCAGATTGGAGGGTATTGCTGTGCAGCCGTGACAAGATCACTTCAGCGGACACTTAAACCCTAGGGTAGCTCCTATAAAAAAGCCTAAAGTAGCTCCTATAAAAAAGTATACTATTTAAACTTCTTTATTATTATATTAATTAGGCTAAAACTCTACTTTATATATTATTTACCCTATTATTATTACTATATAGCTATTTCCCCCCCTATATTCTATTATAACCTTTAAGATATTAATTATTTCCCCTTCTTCTTATTAAGCCTCTTTAATAGTATTAAGAATAGCATTTTAATATAAGGTATAAGCTAATATATAGAGATAGCTAACTAAATAGTATTTACTTTAATAAGTATTAATTAAAAAGGATTAGTATATATTTAATAGAGTTTTATAACTTAACTAAATAATAATATTACTATAAATAATAATCTTTTAGAGCTATATATTATAGAGAAAAAGCTAAATTAATATACCTTTAGAATAATTAAGCCTTTAATATATTATAATACCTTTATTCTTAAGAAAGTATTTAAAGGAGGTCTTATTTTATTTAATAATTACTTAAAGGTTATAAAAGCTATTTTTAAAGTTCTAATAGAGTATTTAAATAACTATTAATATAATAATAAGTATTATCTTAAAGAAGTTAAAGAAGTTTAAATAAAAAGAGAAATAAAAGAGGAAATTAGTTAGGCTTTACTATTTAATAACTTTATTAAATAGAATATAAAGATCTAAATAGATAAAGCTATTTATAACTACCTTTTAAATAAATTATATACTTAAAGTTTAAATTTTAATAATTTACTCTTAAGTTAAATTAGGAGGGAACCTACTTATTTATAGTATTAAGAATAATACTAACTTTATTACTATATTAGGTTAGAATACTAGTTATATAGTATATAAATACGCTTTGCTTATATACCTTAGGACACTTAAACCCCTACTTGCTATATGTATGTATGCGCCAACTCGTTGTATTTTTGCCTTTCGCCCACTATTTGTTCTTACTTGTATGTAGCACTGGGAATAGTGCTGATTTTGTTGCTGTATTGGGTTAGAATACTGGTTGCATGGCGCACAAATGCGCTTTGCTTACGTACCTCAGGACATTCGTTCGAGCGGAGGATTGGATATACCCCAACCACTACCACAGACTCTGGTCGCAATGTATCTCACGCGCGCAATGAGTCGGACGCCTCCGTCGGCGGCTGGATGATACTCCAACACGTTCTCGACGGCGAGGACGTTTGTAAACTTCTATCAGGATGTGCAGGTGGATCGGAAGGAGCAGGGGTAGAATGCGACGGTGTTCGCAGGCGATGAAGAAGCACATTACGTGTCAAACCTCTTGGTAGCCACCAAAGAGTATCAAGAAGCGGACAATGTTGTTCTTCGTCGTCTCAGAATGCGATCCAATCATGACAGCTCTAGCCGAGGGGAGTAGTTGATCTGCAGATTCCCCGTCGTCACTGACATTGGCCGGGCTATTGGCACTGACATTGATGTTGTTGTTTTTGTTGTTGTTGTCGTTTTTGTTCTGAAATTGTGCACGCTGGCGGCGACTGTTCCGTCGATTTGTCTGTTCATACTCAACGGTGTCAGCGGCTTGAGTCAAGGCCCGCGCGGCGAGGGCCCGAGAAACATGGGAGCGTCCCGACATGACTTGTCCCATGTCTTTCAAGCCTAAGCCCGCGGCTGTAAAGCGAATGGATGAAACGCCGTCATCCCGAAGAGAAAGGTTTGGCGTCTCGTCTTGTGAGATTGTTTGCGATCAGCCCGACGATTGACCGACCAGCCGGCCGAGGGGCAATTTCTCAGGCCATGCTTCACCGGGCAGACTCCAAGACGTCTCCAGAGCTGTCAAGAGAGAAACCACTGTGTAGCGAGTATGGAGGGGGAAAAGCCAGCGACTTGGCTGAGCTTGGGTAATTTCGAAGTTAAACCAAGACGTGCGATGGTGCTGTTGGCTAATGTGTGTGATTGACGATAGCAACCACACCCCAATCACGAAGATGAAATGTTCGCATGTACTGAGTACGTTGGTTGTCTTTGGCGTTTAGCAACCTAGATCTAGAACCATCATGTCCGAAGTTGCTCTGGTAAAAGAAAGTCGGAAAATTTCCCGATCAGATGGGACAAGACGAGAGTCAAGAAGTCTCGCACCAGCCCCAAGCAAACCAGAACCTTGCCTGGTAAGGACATAGGTAGCGGCGTGTCAGACGACATCCCAAACATGGCAGGTCACAGGCGCACAAGTGCAGCCGAGGGAGATCGGGTCCGGTTGCTTCAGACGGGCGCGAAAGAGGTGGATGGCATCTTGTTTTGGACGTGTTATATCTGTAAGTGTGGTGACGAAGCAACGCAGCGGCAAAGAGTATACGGATAGCGAGCGGGTTTGTGGTTGAGTCGAGTCGCTGCTGCATATCTATTAGTGTGTGTCGGTGTGAGACTGGCAGACGTGTGTTGATACTTGTTTGAGGGCCTTTTTGGCGCCATGTCTTGGTCTGAGAAGGTGGGCGGAATTGTTCTATTGGTCCGTTCAAGTTGGTTGATGATTGATGAGATGGGGAACTGGGGTTCATCGGCTGATCCTTCCCTGACAAGACCGAGACGCACATGGGCTGATACAGATGGTCGTGTTGGCCCGACTAGACTTGCGCAATCGCAGTCACAGCCGCCGCACTTGGGTGTGACGTGTGACGTGGAGGAGAGACTGGACGGCACTTCCTCTCGGGCGCTCGAATTCCAGTGGAAGGCGGACGTCGTTTGGCCGTTTGGCCCTTGGACCGCCCCGCCTCCGCTAGTACTTCCAGGTCTTTCTGATTGCAGCCCGGACCTACCTACCTAGGTACACTAACTAGGACGCACCCGGACCCCACCGGCCCCTCTGATTACCGCAGGTGCGTGCCTAAGGTACCCGTGGACTGCGTAGGTAAGGTACCTAGTAAAGGCAAGTGGGCAGCCGCAGACGCGGCTTAGCCGTCGTTTCAGAGTCTGGAGGGATCCATCTCTCCACCACCGGGCAGCCATCACGATGGAACCTAGGTAGGTACGGATACGGATTGGAAGTCGGTGAACGGCTACACTAGAACACCAAAGTGGCAAAGGGTGCTCTCCAGAAACATCATGCCCAGGCTTGCCACGAGGCCAAGGAACACTAGGCAGGACGGCACCTACTTCTAAGGTACTCAATAAATCAAGCCCCATTGCCATCGTAACCGCAACAACTACTACGTACTGTAACTACTTTTGCACCAAATAAGGCACCTCATGGTCAAAATAAATAGACTTTCTCCCTTTTCTGGATTCTATCAACTCCTCCCACCCTACATCTGTAGAGTAAATGCCGGTCTTCTGAGCACTCACCAAGCGGCTGTTTATTTTGGCGACAGGGTGCCTGTGTCGCAGTCACGACGGCTGCCTCAGTACTAACTGACTTGAGAGATTGATTGGTCTATCATCCATCTACGGATATCCCGAGCAAGAGTTGTAGTTGCAGTAGCAGCTGCACCTGGCCACTATGAAAATGAATTGCAGCTGAGCTGACTGCGCGAGGTAATGTTATCGACCAGCGGCGTCCCTGTATGCGCATGACATGGAGCACCCGACTGGACCAGCTGCAAGGTACGGATCGTCTCACTATCCAATCAGAGGCTGAACCGCCGGCCTTGGCCAGGGACTTGAGAGCTGGCTCATCCAGGCATCGTCCAGTGGTGATGGAAATAAATATGACGCGCTAAAATCTCTACGTGCCTTGCCTAGGTAGGTACCTAAGTGGACGGTGCTCGGATAAGGTACCTTAACGCCAGGTACTGCACCCTGCCTGGTGAAATACCCACGAGGAAAGGTAGGTAGCGAAAAAGTGCACCTTCCTTCCTTGCCTTCCTTACACTTACTTACAGTGAGGAGTGTCTAGCGTCAAAGGGTAGGTATACCTGGCACTTCTGGCTGGCCAAAGAAGAAATTGTAAAAACAAATAATATAATAAATGAATAAGGGAAATAAATTTATCGCTAAGAAGAAAAGAAAGCTGATTTGGATCTCGGTATGGTGCTAAGGTAAGCTGAGCTTTCGTTGCCCGAGCGTGTCCATCCATAGGTACCGTAAGGTAGTACTCTCGAATCCTACCTAGGTGCATAATGGACATACATCCCTGCTGCGACCCACCCCCCTTTTTTCTTTTTCTTCTTCCTCTCTCATCTTTTGCCTCTCGTCGTACCCTTGTCCGTTGTCCCGTCCTGTCCTTGCCCTGCCATCCCTGCTTGATGTCGGTCACTCTCGCACCATGCCATCCCGTCCTCACAAAACCAATTCATCCTCTCATATCGGCCGACAAGGAGGAGCAGCAAAAGATAACTAATGCGAGATGGGAAAGGAGGTAGCCCTCGCGCGGCGCGTGTGTCGTCTTGGCCTCTGCATTTCTGTTCTGCTACAGATGACCAACTCCAGAAACCAGGCCCTGACATCAACATGCGGTACCCATGATGGCGAAGGATGAAGGACAAGGAACGAACCAACTGCCGTACGGACAGACGTTCCTAGTGTGATCAGTAGCCTACAAGATAGGTAAGGTAGTCTAAGGTAAGGCAAGTCGGATAGTTCACACACAGCAGCACACTTACGAATACTGCGGTAGCCCACCCTTGCCGAGCCCTCCCTGTCATGTCATGCCCTGGGCTGCCATGCATCTCCCTGCATGACCCGGGTCCGCGCCTCGTCTCGACTTGACTTGCGTGATGATGTCTGTTCAGAACGTGATGAAGGGCGAAAATATAATTCTTCTTGTTTGACCCCAGGTCCTCCAGATTGCTGTGTGCTGCGCAGTGGCAATCCCGCCGTGTAACGATACTTGGCTTCTTTTGAAAAGAAGGAAAAAGAAAAGAAAAAAGAGCGGTACCAACGGTGGTTTCTGCCTCTCTCTCTCTCTACCTTAGTATCTATCGTGAGATACCATCTGCCTAGGCACCTAAGGTAGGTAAGCAGTGCCGTCGGTATGGATTACGTAGGTTGGCATTGGATCTGAACATCATCACTCAGAAGGGCCCCGGCCAAGGTATGGTGCAGAGGAAGATGGGCCCTAGGGTAGGGCGCAGGCAGGTGATCCCGTTCCATCTATCTGGGGACGCCCACATCAGCGACCCGGAAAATGGTGTTTTAGTCGTCGTCGACGGGGGTCGTATCAGTTCACACCCGACTCCTCTCCACAATCAAAAGTCCACCCCTCCTTGTCGCTCCTTGCCCATGCAGTAATAGTCGCCGCGTCTTCTGTTCTCTGCGTCTGCGGCCCAAGTCCCAACTTTGGTCGACCTACTACTTACTTCCCTACGAATATCCGGGCCGCCCAAGAGACACCCACGGGTACTTACATCACCGGTCTCTCTCCCTCACTTCCACTCTTTGCTTCCTTCCCTCTCTCCCTCTCCCAATACTCACTCATATCCGAGTATCTTCTTTTCTTGTCCTTCTCTTCCTCCAGCCTTCCCAACAAGGCCTGAGCCCCGTGTGACGTCGACCTTCAAAGACGTCCTTTTTACTTCCTCTCCTGTTGCCGTCACCTTCAATTTCTGCATTGACTGCACATTTTTTTTTCTTGTTTCTCTTCCCACGGCTATCCCCTTTGGAAGTACCCATCGCCGGTTTCGAGATATTTCCAAACGACAAACGGAACACAATCATCTGTTGTCCACTCAACTTCTCATAAATACTGTTTCGTCATCCGCTCAATCAACGGCCTATCTTTCCCCTCGTTCACGCGCAGACGTGCTACGCCGCCCTCCCCCCCGCGATCCTCTGATATCTGGTCTCGACTTTGCTGGGCAACGATTGGGCGATATTGGATTAGGAGGACGATAGCCGGAACGCCTACGACTCGACGGACCCTCTCGCTTTTTAGTTTTGCTGTGTCAACAAATTCCCGCACCGCCAAAGACGATTTATCACCATGGCTGGCGGCGGCGGCACAAAGTCTCCCGAGGAGCAACAGGCGGCTATCAACGCCGCCTTGGAGAACAAGGCCCTCTCTAACTATTTGTACTACATCATAGCATGTGTCTCAGCTGCCGTCATCATCTGGAGAGTCTGGACCGCCATCGTTAAGTACGTTCGTCATGTCGCCTGCCTCAACAACGACAACCAACGCTACTTCGTCGAGACCGATTCCAAGTTTGCCTGGATCAAGCGCAATGTCCTCTACGCTCCCATCTTCAGCAAGCGTCACAACCGCGAAATCCAAATGAGCAGCGCCATCAACGTCGGTACTCTGCCCAGCCGCCTGCAGCTTCTGTTCCTCGTCGGCTACTTTGGCACCAATGTCGCTTTTTGCGTCATCAACATTCCCTTTGCCGGCTCATTCGCAGCCGCCGCGGGACAGCTTCGTAACAGGACCGGCACTCTTGCTGTTGTAAACATGGTCAGTATAGTTCCCCCCCAAAACCCGACATCTCGGAAATGGCCCATGCGCTCTCCCACCCGGTTTGCTCTCTTGCAGGCAAACACTACAATTATCCGCTGAAGATTTGCTGACTAAGGCAAAGATTCCTTTGTTCCTGATGGCTGGACGCAACAACCCCCTGATCAAGCTGCTTGGCATCTCTTTTGACACATTCAACTTGCTGCACCGTTGGTTCGGTCGCATCGTTATCCTTGAAGCTGTTGCCCATACCCTTGCCTGGTGGGCTAACAAGGCCAATACTTCAAGCTGGGAGTCTGGCTGGCAATCCATCATCGCGGTCCCTTTCCTGCTTTTTGGATTCGTTGTGAGTAGATGCTGTCCGAGTCGACGAAATGGTTTTAGCTAACCGACTTATCAGGCAACCTGCTCGTTCGTTGCTCTCGGCATTCAGGCCTCGAGCCCCATTCGCCACGCCTTCTACGAGACGTTCAAGCTCCTTCACATCCTGCTGGCCATCGCGGCTGTTGTTGGTACCTGGTACCACTTGCAGATGAAGGCGCTACCGCAACTCAAGTACTTGTGGCCAGTCATCATCTTCTGGGCCGGCGACCGCGTCTGGCGTGCTGCTCGCGTCTTCTATGGCAACGTTGGACATGGAGGAAGCACGGCGCTCGTTGAAGCTCTCCCCGGAAATGCATGCCGCGTTACTGTCACCATGGCCCGTCCCTGGACTTTTGGACCCGGCCAGCACGCCTACATGTACCTGCCTTCCCTCAGCTGGTGGCAGTCCCACCCTTTCTCAGTTGCGTGGGCCGAGGAAGCCGAGGACCCCCAGGCTGAAAAAATGTCTCTTAACCGTCAGGATATCCTGGCCATGCGCAAGACCACCATGTCCTTCATCATTCGCGCTCGAACTGGAATGACCGATACTCTGTATCGCAAGGCCGCTGCGAGCCCCGATGGTCGCATGACCACTTCCTGTATGATCGAGGGACCTTACGGTGGCCTGCACAGCATGCGCTCATATGGTACCACCATGCTGTTCGCCGGCGGTGTTGGTATCACTCACCAGGTCCCTATCGTCCGCGATCTCGTTGCCGGCTATGCCAACGGCACGGTTGCCGCCAGAAAGGTTGTTCTGGTCTGGATCATCCAAAGCCCCGAGCACCTTGAGTGGATCCGCCCATGGATGACGGAGATTCTCGCCATGGAGAAGCGTAGGGAAATTCTCCGTATCATGCTCTTCGTCAGCCGTCCTCGCTCTACCAAGGAAATCCACAGCCCTTCAGCCACCGTCCAGATGTTCCCCGGCCGCCCCAACATTGAGACGCTTATCCGCGCTGAGCAAGAGTCCCAGGTTGGCACAATGGGCATTAGCGTCTGCGGGCCCGGCGCTCTCAGTGACGAGGTGCGTCGGGCTGTACGCGACCGCCAACATGACACCGCCATCGACTTCAACGAGGAGGCCTTTTCTTGGTAATGGGTTGGCTGTGAAGTGTGTCATCGGCGCGTATGCTTTATTTCACGGGCGCCACATGAATCCATGGAGATGACTAAAATATGGGTTGAGGCCAATAGACAACCAAAGTCAGACCCTTCAAGAGCTCTTGTCTAGGATTTGTTCAATGTACATATAGGGGGTTCAACACAAGACCGTAGTAGATATGTGATCCATGTTAGTAGTCAAGAGAAAACGCGGAATTAGCCGCCAGATATTTGCCCGCTGTTTACACATACGTGTGTTCACCAAAAGAATCTGCTTTCGACGAGGCCTGCAAGTTTTATCTGCATGCCTTATTACATGTAAAAAATCTACATTCCACACATGAGTGGTAGACAAACAGAGGGCGATCGGGTAAGCCAAGCGTGCTGGCACTGGATCAAACGGTCACCCTGAGACTTCGCTCACATCCGGACTACTGGAAAACCCCTTTCGTCCTTTTTCTTTCTTCCTTTTTTTTTTCCTTCTTTCTCTTGAACGTCTACAGATAGGCAGCATGACCTATTATGCAGACATGCTTCCCTATACGTTGACTGATGTCCAGCAGCCTGCCCTTTTCCTACACCTGGGTCAGTGACATCGATACTGCCGCAGACTGGGGAGCTCCAGCGGGCCCGTGTGCCTGCACCTGGAATGGAAGGTAGGATCCATCCTATCACACCCAACATGCCTAGGTAGGTACCTACCTACCTACCTACTTAAGTACCTTCCATCCATTGGCTTATCCGTCCTGTCACCTGCCCAGGCCATTACTTCACCTGTGCTACTGTTCCTCAGGTCAACTGTCATCCCCCCGCATCTCGCCTTCTGCTTTCCCCAACTCCGTGCAAGCTCACCATTCAGACCCCGACAATACCTGTCATCCCGCCTCCTCTACCCTATTACGATCTTCCTCGCGGAACTTATCCCCCTTACTCTGGTTCAAGCTGAGGGGCTCGCCGACGTGATCCGCGACCTGATTTCGAACGACATCACGAACAGTTCCTTAGACTGCGGTCCTCATCCCCCGCGCAGGCGTGCCTACCCTCGCCCCCGTCGAGGGAGGCTTCCAACGATGGGCTTGGCGTACAACACATATCTCAACAGCAGCAAGGTGTACGGCTGCAAGACTTGCAAAGCACATTTGTCGAACCATGAAGACATCATTAGCCGGGTACGTTCCTCGCCTCTTCTCAACCTAGGGAGAGACAGAAAGCAAACAAACAGGACGGAGAAAGACGACGCAGACGTTGTAGAAAATATGCTGACCGCTGCCTCCCTCTCATCTGCTCAGAACTTTCGAGGCCAACATGGCAAAGCCTACCTCTTCAACAGTGTCGTCAACATCGAGACGGGTGAGCCAAGCGAGCGAAACATGACGACCGGCCGCCACATCGTACGTGACATCACCTGCAAGCAATGCAAGGAGACGGTTGGTTGGAAATACGACAAGGCATACGAAGCCACTGAGAAGTACAAGGAGGGCAAGTTCATACTCGAGGCTGAGCTCCTTTGCAACGTCACCTGATGACGCGATGACCGTTGTTCGGGCGCGCACTATAAAGTATTGGTTTATTCTTACGCGAAGGAGTTTGGAGTTTTTCTGCTGTCACAGAATTAAATGAGTATGACACGTCTACTTCGGGCAGCGTCTTAGGTGTTTTGAGATGGTTATCATTGAGCGCCCACGTAGGCGATTCCTCACCCCTGCGTCTAGACGGGCTCTCTTCTCCGTGGTAACGGAGCACATAGTTTCGGTTGGCCTGGGTGTCAGTCGTGACGGATCATCACCGCTGCATCAAACAATATATCTTGTAGCTTCAATCTGGTTCAAGTTCATTGTCTTTTGGTCAGCTCGGAATGCTTCGACCTCCCATATGTGGCTTGGTCATTCTAGAGACGCCGCCGTGAAACGCCATCTACAACTCTGGTCCGAGTTTAGGCACCCTTATACCAAAGACCCTGATATTCGACATAGAGATATCTTATGGAGACGTCGTCACTTGTGCGTCTACTGGTGTTCAATAGGCTCTTCCGGCAACAGCTCCTCAATCTCCTCCTCAGGGACCAGAAACTTGAAGGGGGGCTGGACGATGCCGTTGAAGAGAAAAGTAAAGTAGACGAGCAGGGCGAAGCCAACAACCTGTAGCCACTTGAAAGTCTCCCAGCGAAGACCCAGAGAGACGATCCAGATAAACAGGGTCCTGCATGTGTCGATGGTAGACCTGGAAGTAGCAGAGACGCTTCTGGTCACCGACAGGCCAAAGAAGTTGAAGCCTCTGGTAGGAGCGCACGTTAGTGATGACCATGCAGCGTGACCAGGAGATGTCTTACCCGATGCTGATCATGATCAGAATGCTGGATATGC
The DNA here is from genome assembly GCF_011947395.1 of Colletotrichum karsti. Lineage (NCBI taxonomy): Eukaryota > Fungi > Ascomycota > Sordariomycetes > Glomerellales > Glomerellaceae > Colletotrichum > Colletotrichum karsti. The sequence continues at coordinate 799,489 of NW_024065921.1, forward strand.
CGATGGCTCGGTTCTCGGTGAGCTGCCGCCAGCCCTCGACCATGTCAAAAAAGCCGTTGCGGCCGGCGTCGGTGCGGCCAATAGCCAGGTGCAAGACTATCATGCCTATGACCGTGACGGTGAAGCCGAAAAGACCCTCCCATCCGACGACCTTGATAGGCTCGATAGCTGACCGCTCCAGGATCCATTCCTCGAGCACGAACTGGGTCGCGGTGAAGATCTGGGCTCCAGCAATAAGTAAGACGCCAACGACGGACATCAGGGCATTGGAAGCCGGAGCGCCGTCATCAGCGGCGCTCTCCGTGTTCTTGTCTTCGTGGTAGATGGCTCCGGCCAATCCGACAACGGCGACACCGAGAACAACACCCATGAGCGAAAGCCACTGGAAAAGGTAGAGATGCCTGCGCAGGAAGATGACGCTAAACAGGCCCACGAACAGTACGAGCGCACCCCGAGTCATTTGATAGATGGAGGCAACGACGAGGAGTAGACCAATGTTCATCAGCGTCGTGCCGAGAATGTCACAAATGGCGGGAAGGGCCAGTAGGAGGATGCGATGGCCACGCAAGATAGCGCCATAGCCCTCCTCCTGAGGTTTGTGTCGTCGATTGGGGTTCACGAGCGCGGTGTTGGCGTCGTCGGTATCGTTCGTGTTAACAGTTTCGTAGCCCTCGCGGGATGCTCCGGGGCCGTAGCGACGGTAGAGAGCCATCAGGCCGACTACCAACCAACAGCCCATCTCGCCGACGAACATCTGCGCCGTCTGAAGAACGGGCTGGTTGAAGTACAATCGCTTCGAAGGGTCTTCGGAGTCGCAGTTAGCGACGCATTGCATGTCCTGGTGGGAGGGGTTAGCGTTTTGGTGCTCGTTCAGTATCGGCGTTTATGACGATGGATACTCACCTGGTATTTAGTGAGCAGGGTGTTGCAGACACCCGTCAGCAGCATCATAGCCACGAGAAGCGGAATAAGAGCCCTCGACGCCATGATGGATTGAATGGACAGCCTAACTACCCTGGTGCCTGAGACTAGTTGAAGAACAACAGGAAGGGGGAGATGAAGGGACAGTGTTTTGGTTCAAGTAAGGTTCTCGAAAGTGAGTGTGTAAATGAACACCTTCACTGTTGGTTGGGTAATATCGGGAACCTTAGGACAAAGAAAATAGCTTGAGGAGAGAAGTTCAATAATGGAGAGAGCCAAAGGTCTGCCGACCGCGGACTTGGGACGCAGATGTGGATGTGGATGCGGATGCTGATGCTGATGTGGAACGTGGAGTGCAGGCGTGAGGTAGATAGGTACCTAGGCACCTACCTACCTAGGTAGGGTCAAGTTGGCGGCTTATCAGCGGAAGTGGGTACGGATACCTGGGTCGGGATCTCCACAGTCACGGGCACTAGCTGACCTGAGATAGGTATCTTATCGCACTAAAAGGGACTCGTGAAAGGTCCATGTGACATGCCTAGGATGAGACAGAGAGGCTGGGCAATGTACTTAGTATCTTAACGTACCTTAGGTAAGGTACTATCAGGTCGGTGCACCTAAAGCAAGATTGGGCGCCACCTGACGAGAACGGGAATAATGAATGTCCTATAAGCGTTTGGCTTTTGTGAAAATGTCCGAAGCTTACACAGTATCGCCATGAAATTTATCGCCTGCTTTGATTCGAGGGTTATGTCCACAGAGGTTTATGACGAGATACTGCCTTCTTCAGCCTGATCTTAGAGTAGTGACTTAGGCAAGCTATATTACACTTTCTTACAAGTAATGTCATTGAAATAGCCTGAATCTCCGATGGCAGCACATAATTGTAATATGTAGTTCGCCTAAGAAAAAGGGATCGTGAGATAGATCGGAGGCGTTTGCGTACCGGCAGTACCTTTTCCTTACTGCAAGGTACATCTCGCTGACGACGCAAACACACCGCGGAATCCCTCCCCCGCACCACGTACGTCACAGATATCTACCTTGACCCATAGCCCTGCATCTGTCGCAAAAGTCTGTCGCAAAATTCTACTGCCACCTGCCTTTACCTGACCAAACATGAAAGACCGGCGTAGCTATCGAAGGCACGTGCAAAGCAGGCCAGACAGCATATACTGAGGGTTGCATTAGGGATATTATAGCTAAAGGTACAATACTGTTGATGTTGATCATGAACATCAAACACCAGTCTTACTCTTCCTCTTCTCCTTAGGCGCCTTATCCTTGATGTTGTTGAAGTGCTGGATTCCCAACTCCTTATCCCTTTCCAAACGCTCTTGGTCTTCCTTACTAACCGGTACTCCTTCAATGCTCTTGACTTTCTTGCCTTCATGAAACATCATCAACCCTCCCGTAGCGGCTGCCAGGCAAGCGAGAGCCACGAACAAGCCTGTGGCCCAGCTAGGCCTGGTGTACCTGTTCATCCCCCACATGAACCCAGAGAGGACGCACTGCAGAAACGTATTGAGCACGTTGAACCAGATAACGAAGTCCATCTTCCAAACAGGCGTTGGTGGCGCTCTGACGCCCGTTAATGGTGGATTTGGAACGGCCTTCTCGGGGTGCGGAATGTGAAGTAACGGCCGATCATCTGACAACTGAATAACGGTCTCGGGGCCAATGTTGACGGGAAGCTTGTCCGATCCAGGAAGACGAAACCAGCCGCGATGAATACCAGCCAGGCGACAGAGCGCCTCGGGCTTCTTCAGGAGGCGGTATTGTAGCAGAAAGTACAAGTCGCGAAACCTCCACGGTGCCAGCCCAAAGCCCGTCACACAGAACAACGCGTTGAGGATCTGCGAGTCCCACTCAATCCATTTGCGACGTGGTGAGTTGATATCCTCACATGATGGGTAGCACATGGCCGGTGAGGCGTTGCAGAGCAACAGGAACAGCATCCCACCCCAAGCGACAACGTTGAGACCATACAACACAACGAAGAAACCGAGCGGGGTGCACGTGTAGTTCCAAAAGGCCTTTGCGCCAATCCGCGTTGATTGCTTCCAGTCGTGCTTCGGTGGGAAGTGATATCCGTTATCGTAGGGCTCGTACAGGTCCTTCTCGGCCGTGGCCACGGTGGCTTCGGCGGCGCTCGTCGGTATCCTTTGTGCATCCTCCACATTGTGCCTTTTGTCGTCATCGTGCTTGTTGTTGTCGGGAAGTTTTGAGTCGGTCGGTGACTGGTCTAGCGGCACGTTCCTCTCTTTCTCGCTGTTCCCAAGCGAAGACGCTGGCCGAGACATGTTTGTAGGTAACTGTATCGATTTCGACGAAAAGAGGAGGCCTTGTTGAGAAGAGTTCCGAACGTGGGATGTCGTGCGACGGGATATGCCTTCTCGTGGCGATGTCGTCAGGGCGACTGGATGGGTACGGCGGGTGAAGAATAAGGCAAGACGAGTGCCAAGGAAAAGTGACCAAAGGTTTCGAGGTAGGGCGAAGGGAAGGACATGCAAGGAAGGGGTATCTGAGCAGGACGCGACGAAGCGTGGAGAAGGAAGAGCGTGAGCCAGGCGTTTTATTCAAGAGATGAAGAAGACACAGAATATGTTTGAGTGTTTCCAAGTACATGGAACATGTAAACGGTGGGGAAACAAAGCCGCGCCAACATGGAAAGTCTCTATCAAGATGAAAGAGCGATGGGAAGACGGAGGAAAAAGGGGCGGGGACTGGGGCTGAGGTAATGGCACGAAGAAAAGATAATGAGGTATACTGCATGGATGGAAACCTGGAACTGTGGCGCGGATGTGTTGATGTGGTGCCCTGGGCGCTCTATGCAGGCCTGACCTAGACCTTTGATTGGGCAAACAGGCTTAAGCTGAAGATACCCGACGTGCCCCAAGCACAGGCATAGATACTCCGTCAGTTACGTCAATATGCGTGTTTGATGCGACGGCCGTAATGATCCGAAGAGGCCGTCAGCCAACCCGCTACAGAAACCGCGGAATCTACACTGCGCTGTGAGGTCACTCGAGGTCAGACACCCTCCAGAAAGGCCAAGCATTTTCCATGCCCGACGCTGGTTGGCCGAGAGCCCACTGGTTACGTAGGCTTGCAAGGGAGGCACCACCTTCCGTCTGCCGTGTCTCGTCCCTGAGCTAAGATAGTACCTACTTGCGGCGTTTTTGTTTTATTTTGTTTTTACCATTTTCCTTCTTTGGACGATACTGCGTTTTGGATGAAGAGGGGAGAGCCAAATCAACGACGTAGTCTCACGAACTCAGCTTTGAATGGCTGGCTGGTGTCGGATTCCCCATAGCGCCAAGCATTATCATACAAGAAGGCATAGTAGAAAAGGAACAATCCACTAGCATGACCTTCATTCGTTTATATGCGCGCCTGTGAGTGATAAACCGAATTGTGTACTACGTACAACCGATGGCTATTGATGAAACCTTGCCTTTAATTATCATATTGACAGCCCTAAAGACTAAAATAATAGTCTAAAGAATGCGGGGTAGCTCCCCCTATAAGGAAATAGCTAGGTTATTTAATATAGTCTATTATTAACTAATACTACTATTAAAACTAATATTTATACTTACTTATTAACTACTTTTTAACCCCTTTTTAACTATTATTTTACTTAATACTTATTTAAGATCTATTTAGTATTAATTATCCTTATTAATTCCCCTAAATTATCTTCTTTTTATACTATATATAGCTAGAGCTAGTTTATAGCTATTATTAATAAGTTTCTATAGGTATCTTTATATTAGCTTAAAGCCTAAAGCCTTACTATAAAAGCCCTATTATTAAGGTAGTCTATACTATATTAGAGGTAGTAATATATACTATATAAAACTAAGTAACATAGCTAGATATACTACTAGTTTAACTATAGAGTTTAGATCTATTTAATAGCCTCTATTATTTTATAAATTATAACGTCTTTATTACTAAGTAGCTATAAATAATATATAAGGTTAGAGATATTATAAATATAGTACTTATTACTAAATTTAATAAGTAGCTAAAAAGTATAGTTATCTCTTAATATAGCGTTAAGTATAAAAAGGGAAGTGCTACGCCCTATATTTAAGTATCTAAGCTACTTAATACGCCTTTATATACGTTTCTTAATACTAGGATTTCTTAGTTCTATTTTATACTATATAGTTAATAGGAAAACCTTAAATAGTAATAAACCTAATACTTTTTTAAATTAAATAATTACTATATAAATTGAAGTACCTTATGTAGATTTATTAGCTAAAGGCCTATTTTGCATATAGGCGCGCTAGGCGTATAGAACGTCCTATATATATAGGTGCGCGCGTAGCCCTAGGGCTACAGGCGCGCCCATACGGGCCAGTTGCGCAATTATATAAGGGCGCTACTCCTTACGTAATTACGCGCATGGTCTGTGCGCTGCGTGGTTAGGTATTTAAGCAGCCTATACCGCCTAAAACCTATGAGCGCTGTGAGGTTTAAACTTACTGCGCGCATATAAAACGTGCGCGCCTACTAGGCTAATAACCACTCAGCTAAGCGCCTATAGCGTTAAGTATAGCCTTAATATTAAACCTTATTTTAAAGTTTACTATATAATAAGATTAATTTTAAGATATTTAAATAATACTTCTATAGTTATTTAAGTTATTTAAAAAGTACTACTTAAAGAAAATAATCTAAAATAAAGAAGAAAAGAAATAGAAACTACTCTTCTCCTATATATTATACTTTATTTATTAGAGAGATATTTAAAATTATAATAGTTAAAGCTATTTATAATAAAAAGTATATATACTTATTAGATTTTAGTAATTTTTCTTTATATTAAACTAAAGTAAATCTTCTTATATAAATACTAAGTATAGTATTAAGCTTATTTATCTTATAGTTTACCTACCTTTTATTATTAGGCCCTATAAGGGTTTGCCTCGCTATAAGTACCTCGGTCTAAAGAATGCGTAGAGTCAAAGAGGCAGAACGAATGCGCCCGAGCGTCTCATGCGACCAGAGCGAATGGGTTGGAGTCTGGACCAGCCGACGGGAGACTCAGAAGACCCGCAAGTCCGGTTACGTGGATGGTGCCAAGAGTCGAGGCTCAACACTCAACAGGCACATCCCGTCATCTGCGTTATCAGGGACTAATTACTCCAAGTCGTTGCGACTGAGTTCTTACGAAGATCTTACGGAGACGCAAAGACCTGGCCATGCCTCAGGAGCATCACATACCCCCATATCCACATAACTCCACATCTGGGAGTTTTTTTCGTCCATCTTGAAGACAGATAACACGCGCAAAGCTACAGGGTATGGAAATAGTCAAGCTCGGGCAAGACTAGGCATGCTCATCAAGCACGGATAGGTACAGTAAGGTAGGTAGGTAGAGCGGCTTTTAGTAGGTCGCGCTTTTCCCGGTAAGGTACCTTAAGGTGGGAAAACAAGACAAGGTACGTACTACAAAGTGAGCCACCACTGTTTAAGCGATGGCTTCCGATTGGCGGCACCCGGTTTGGCTTAAGAGCTTTTTGGGCACCTTGTGAGGTAGAGAACTCTTCACCACGTAAGAAGGCAGTCATATTTGAACCTCGTTACCTGAACTTCCCTTCCATCAACTCTGCCTGAAGTTTTCTGTGTCAGGTTTCCGGCTCAGCCTTCTACTCACCGCTCTCTCAGCGCTGTCGTAACACACAAGATGGCAGGTGAACAGCATCTTGTCGACTTGACCGCCCTCGTACTCGGCAACCTCGCGGACCAACACGACTGGACTGATGTCCATGTTCAAAATGACGGCCGGCCTAGACCTCGGCCAATTATCACCGGTCTCCCTCCCACCAGGCTTTACATGCACCCCGACGAGCAAATCGAGGCACTGCAGGTGGAACAAGCCTCAAGCAAACGCCCAAGTCGGGCACCCGAGCATGAATGGGTCCTTCCGGTTCACCTGAGCGAGCAATGGACTTTGTCTTCCTTCGCCACCATCTTCGACTCCATCGATGCCTTACCTCGCGGTCTCACTCTTGAAAAGGGTTCTGATGCATCTTCGGGCCGGGATTGGCGAGGTGCAGATCGCCAGAAGAGATTGTTGCTGGCCGTCGTCCATGATGATTCAACCGTCTCCTACTATCTCATGCACGAAGGCATTGTGAAGCCAAGGCAGAACTAAAGCAACGAAGCCGCCCGACCTTCTCCCGACCATATCTCTTCCCAGTATGCCGCGTCGCCTCGCGCCGTATCCCGAGCGGTTGGCCCTTGTTGCCCATTTCCGATCCCCTTGCGGCCTGCCACCATCGCTTTACCTGTGGTTCAGGCAGCTCAGTCATGGTGTAAAGATGACCTTCTGAACCTTCATCTGGTCGAAAAGCTCATAACCTTCGACGGCATCCTTCAATGGCATGATGCGGTCGAACATGAACCTAGCCAAAGTTAGATTGCGGGGTAGAACATGCCGACTTCATCTCGACGAGACACCAAGCCGCATTTACTCACCCAAACTTATCTTGTTTCTTCTCTAACAAAGCGAGAGCTTCAGGGAAGATGGATCGTACGGGGCAGCGGCCCATTTGGACTCGCAGGTTCTTGGTGTACGCCTCATCTCCATTCCATGGGATCTGTCTCATTCGTCAACCACATTCTGCACAATACGTCGTGGCCCGACTCTCACCTCCGCGTTGTGGACACCGATGCTGCTGATCACACCAAAAGGCCTGACTACGTCGTACGCCGTCCTGAGTGCGGGCGAGAGACCGACAACTTCGATGACAACGTCAGCGCCGCGACCCTCCGTCGCCTCCTTGATCCGCCTTTCCATGCCGGCCCGGTCCGTCTTGAAGTTCAATGGCTCCGCGCCGAGGCTTTTGGCCAGTTCCAGACGACTATCCACGCTGTCGATGGCAAAAAGATGCTTGGGCCGATACTCGAGAGCCGCCACGATGGCGCAAAGACCGACGGGGCCGCATCCGACCACGACCGCGGTGGCGTTGGTTCTCTCCTTCTCCTTGAGCATATTGAAACCCGACTTGGCACCGAAAAAACCCGTGGGGAAAATGTCGCCCATGAGAATCAATGCTTCGTTCGAAATGGTGCTAGGTGCCTTCACGGAGGTTCCGTCGGCATTAGGGACACGCACGTATTCGGCCTGGCCGCCATCAAGAGCCTCGCAGCCGAATAGCTGACTATTGATGCAGCGAGACGAGTAGCCGTTGTCGCAGTAAAAGCAGTTCATGCTACGAAAAGGCTTCTCAGCCATGGGCCTGACCACGGAGGAGCGTCGGAGGATACATACCATGAGGTAGTGAAGGGGGTAACAACGCGGTCGCCGATCTCGAGAGTTCTCACGTTTGATCCCTTCTCGACCACTGTTCCGTTGAATTCATGGCCCATGATGTAGCCTGTCTCGGATGACTGGTGGCCTCGAAAGACGTGCAACTCTCTGGTATGCCATCAGTTGAGTGATTAGAGTCTGGAGTTGAGATGGGGAACGTCTCACGATCCACACAGCGCGGTCGCCTGCACCTTCACAATGATGTCGTCGTCATTCTGGACTTTCGCGATGTTAGTCGTGACTGGCGGCGAGACCTGCTGACAGCGGCGAAGGCACGGGTTAACAAACGGGTAGGGATGGGACGTTGCTCAACAGAGACGTTCTTGGGTCCGTTGAAAACAACAGCGAGCATGGAACCTGCGGGGGACATTGCGGGATCGGAGAGGGGTGAGGTCGAGGGAACAATATGACTGGGACGAGGAAAGGTTTTCGGGAGCGACGAGGCCTTGGCGGTAGCCTAAAGAAGTCGTAGATGAAGGAAGAATATTATCGAGAAAGAAAGAGTCGCAGGCGGAATATTTGTCGACCAGTGATGACAATGGTTACGGTGATAACGATGATGTGGCGCCACAGCCAAATTCGACCATTATCCTCCACTCGGTATCGGCTCGGCTCCGTTGTCGCACCCGGTAGTCGGGGTACGACCGTGCGAAAACGAACGAACGCACACAGTTGGTACCATGAAGTCGAACTCGAGGCAACCCGTCGTCAAAGGTGCCCGTACTTTACTTCATTTTCTCGGACAAGGTCGAAGTTGATCAAAGCAGCAATCTACTTTTACCGCCTCACGACATGCGTGGTGCGGAGAAGCGAAAGCGACTCGGAACTTCGGAACTGGGCCAAAGGGCCCCCGGGCTAGGTAAGGAGACTCTGGATCTCATGGTATGATCGCTCTAGGTGAACGCTAGGTAATGGTACGCTACTCTGTTCCCATTAGTGAAAAGGTGATGGATGAAACATTCGTACGATGTACGAAGTGTCCATATTTAGTTGGCTTAGCAATTGAAGAAGTGATATTTTACCGGCGCTAAAGGTCCCATCTATTCACACCTTCTGCGTCAAGGTTAAGACGTGTGACCATGGGTTATGAGTAGCAAACCATTTAATTGTACGTATGGGTCGCAAGGAAACAGTCACTTGAGGTTGACGAAGGAGACGCTTTCACTGTTACCTGTTGAGGTTACCTAACTAACCTTACCTTAGGGTAAGGTACCTTAGGACAAGGTAATCAATCACCATCGGCTTATCTAACAATCAGAGCCTCAGGTACAGGCAAGGGAACTTCTTGCGTGCCATGCACCAAGGGCTACGTCAAGCAACAAATATCACAAACCAACTATTCCCAGTACTACTTACAGACAAAAAAGATCCGCGTGCACCAAGGGCTAGGGGCTAGGAAAGTGCCCTTCCGCTCAGTTCCGTTGAAGAACCCAGAACCCCCCGTCCGGGGTAAGATGGCGGGGGGGAGGCAGTGTCACGGTGAGTGTCTATTCGAAGGCACCTCAGGTATGTAGGTCCAATCAACGTGATGCACCTCATATATCCAAGGTAATCAATCCTACCTTAGGTACCGAGGTAGGTACTTGAGGTACTTTTACTTGATCAAGCCCTGAGATGTGTGGATACTTTTTGGAGACATATGTCGCGGACTTGGCAATGACACTGGAGGCGCAGAAGCCGCCGTGTAGCTCTCGCCGTCACGCCGTGGTTCTGTACCCACGAGGAATGCATACGAACAAATGTTTAGATGAGGTGATGGGATGGAAATTCATTAAACAAAAACGCGGGGAGAGTATGGCCGAGATTTGGCGGCGCACCACACCTAAAGCCCCGGAGGACCCCTTGGTCTGTGTGTGACAGTGCACGGCAGTGTCGATGTCGGGTCCATTGGTGACCTGTCGAGATAGATCTAATTAACGCCCAGAATCGAAGCCAGCCTCTGCCCGATGGAAGAAGGGGCAAGGCAAGGCAAGGCAAGGTTGAGCTGGGGTGCCTTCTTGGCTTTTTAGTCTTGACCAATGGAAATGATGCAGCCTTGACTGATTCGCCTAGCGGATTGAGGCTTAGAGGCTTAGCGGCTGGAGTGCATGGGGCTATCGCGGGCACGGGTGGGTCTGAGGTGGATCTTCCGGGCTGTCAGCATCGCAATTGGACGGACGCGGCTGAAGCAACCAATCATTTGCCGCGGCAGGCTTTTCTGTCTTTTGCCCTGCATTGGAGAAGTGGATGGTGGGGAAACGGGGCCACGTTGGGTTGGGTTTGCTACCGCGAGATGTACACGAAGTACACACCACCTCCGCTCGCTACTTTAAACCACTTGGCCTTCCAATGTAAGATTCAGCAAGTGGTATTTTGATAAGTATGGGAGGCGTAGTGCGGTGGGTATAGTAGTAAAAAGCTGTTGGTTGAAACGAAGAAAACAGAAAACAAGGGCGCGTCGGAGTCCCTGGATTCTAGGTGCTTTAGGTGAGGATATCTGACAAACCAGGTGCGCCAATAATGTAAGAAACAGCAGCGGAATAGAGTTTGATGATTATGGCAAGCCCGTCCGGTATGGCATGGCATGGCTTGGCGTGGGACCAGCGCAGTAGCTGTTACCTGCCTTAGATACCTACCTAGGTAGATACTCATAGGTACTTGTCCGTACCTCAGTGCAATGGGATCCAATTGGAAACGCGACTTCATCGGGCGTTGGCAGACATTGGCAGCACTTGCGCAATCCGAGGTTGCTAAGGTTTCTGGGATGGACAATGCTACCTACCTTGCGGTACCTTCGTGTATCCCTGCCTTGAGCCTCCACCTCCATCCCGTCGTCCACCCAGTGCATTGGGTGCGGCTATTTCACTCTTGACCCTAGGTACCTACCTACCTTAGGTAGTGTACGGATAGGCAGGTTTGTGCCTTTGTTGCGTCTTCCCCTCAAACGTCTCTCGGCCGTCCAATCCTCGTCTCATTTCACTTCATTCCATTCCATTCCATCCTGTCATCAGGTTGGTCCCTGGGGACTGGGAGCAAGACCTCTGGGAAGTCAAGTCACCCTGTCCCGTCGCGTCCCATCTTCCTTCTCCCCGCCCCAACCACCCACGTTGAGGGCATTACCTGACCGATAGCATGGATCCATGACTTCGTCCCCCGCTTCCGAGAGCCACAGAGAGCAGCGTCGCCTTGCCGAGATAATCCCGTTTTGGTCAGGAGATCCGAGAACCTGACCGCTGGTTGAGGGAGTCACGGAGTGCCAGTTTACCTAGAGTCCTAGAATGCCTCATTAGCATTGGATGCGCCTCGGCTGGTGAGGTTTCAACATTGGTGCGCCGTCAGGAGAGCAGCCAGCGGTACACGTACGGGCGGATAGCACCCCTGTTAGTTGTTTACCAGCGCGTTTGCGTCATGTTGCCTTGATGATTATCTTGATCATGACTTTTATCCAAAGGATACCTTGGTCGAGCCAGGTACTCAAGCAATCAAGGCAATGCGGCAAGGCAGTGAATGACAAGACGGGCGAGAAGTGGCATGAAGTAAGTTGAGCCGTGTCTCTCCAGGCTGGATCCGTCATCCAACGACCGGGACGCTGTACCTCCTTGTATTGCTGGTCCGTTGTTTCCCCTCACCGATACCTTGCAGAACCTGGCTTTAGCCTCATCTGACAGCACAGGCGCAAGGTACCTCCTACCAGAGCAAACCACTGTGAAGTTTAGAACTCATGGGCAGACCCTTTCCTGTCCTTTTCCCCATCCCATCTCAACCCCATCACCTACCTATCTTTCTCCAGTTTCCATTGACGGCAAGCACCCATCTCCGACCCTGTGCCTTTGGTGCTACCTGACATTGTACGGACACCGCCTGCCAACCCGAGGTACCTAGGTAGCCTACTTACCAACCTTACATACCTAGTACGTACACTGCGGTACCACGCCTCCTCTTTCTCCCCACCCCATGTCTGATTTTCCGCCATCCCTGTCTGTTCGCTTCCAATCTGGCTACTCGGCATCCCGTCCTCATCTCTGCTCGACTCCACGTCCCTTTCTTTCCCATCGCTGGGGTCACGCGGTCCCTCAAATCTATCTGTGGCATTCATATGCTCCCAAGAGATTATGCGCTAAAGCATCCCAATACTGCCCTCAAAGACACTGGCATCGGGCCACTACCAGACAAAACAAGACCAGTCGAGAGTCAAGACAATCACACACGCCTACGAAGAACCGTCCACGCCCATTCTTTTCTTCCTTCTTCGTCTCTGCTCTAACCGGCGCTGCCTCAAACTCGGCCCAGTACACCACATACCTGCATCTTCGACCTCCGCCTTGAGGACCAACAATAAAGGGGGGAAACAAGACGACGGCGACGACGACGACGACGACGACGACGACTACTGGTCGACTCATTCGCTTGAGTCTCGACCAACCTGAGGTGCCCTAAAGTCAAGGCCAAGCCCACGACTGCGCAAGGTCAAAGTCAAGCAAGGTCCCCCGACTGGACTGACTTGCCTACCTGACAACTGACAATCCTAACGTTGCCTCACCCTCATCTTACCTACGGACCAACCTTACCTACTTACGGAACCATCGCCGCCCATTTCTCGCCGTCCTACGCTACCACTACTGCGACTTGCCTCTCTATCGGTACCTCTACACACACACAGCCTGCGCTCTCGCTCGCTCACGTTGACCACCACGCCGCCCTCCTTCTTCTACCACGACGTCTCCCGTCTTCGTCAACCCTCCTACATCTGCATGCTTGCCGTCCATCCATCCTTGGCTGCCCTCTTTTATCCGCCCAAAAAAAACAACGTCTCAGACCTCTCTCATCCACCAAGACTAAATCCTGGTGCGCTCGCTCCTCACCTGTCTTTCATCCCCACCCCCTGTTCGCAGTCCACACCGACCTCCGTCTTTGACATCCAAACGCCGCCGCATCCCATCCTGCAACTCCCGGCGCACCTCCATCTTCGAGTCCGCTCTCACCACCTCCTTCCACCTACACGACCATCTTTGACGGCCGCGACTGTATTGAACCACCCGCGTAGCCTACGACGGCGGCGATAGCTGTCCTGGGGCCGGATTCGCGACGTACATCATCCGACTTGAAGCCCCAGACCGACCGACTTGATCCCGTTCGGGCTACGACCCAAAGCATTGAGTCGTTCCCTTGGGCCCCAACAGCCGCCGCCGAGCGAACGGATCAGCCGAGTCCGACAACAATCCAACGCGCATCGCATCGCCCAGAATATCGTCTACATCTACGGTAGACCCCGCGAATTCGACATCACCGTCATTATCATCACCTTTGCAACCATCGCAGTCACATTCGCCGAGCTGCCGCCGCAACCTCCTTGACCTGTCCCTCCCTCCATGGCGGCTTGAATCCGCCTGCGCTGCGAGTCACGTCCCTCCTCCAGTTGCGATAACTATGACTGCGTCGGCGACCTCGAATCACTTTCAAAATCCACCTGCAACAGATTGCTACGACCCCGATGACGTTCTACCTCACGGCAGTCCCCAGATGCAAGCTCACGAACCGAAGTTACTGCCCTCTCCCAGTCCGCCGCCCACCTCCAGCCTGAGGCGAAAGTCGCCCCACGGTCGTCGAAAAGTTGAGCCCATACAAGGCGATGCAGTGTTAGTCGCACATCTTGGAAACGGCCGACTGCCAGAAGTCGCCTTCACTGCCGCCATCGAACCGCTCGCCTCAGATAACGGATCCGAGGAAGACTCGTCGTCTCCAGAGTCTCCGGACCGCGATATGGCCCGGCCCCCTGAACCCTTCGACCTCAAGTCCTTGGCCGCCGGCGCACTGGCGGCTTTTACCACCCCATGCTCCGTCGACCCTTCCGCAACGAATGCTGTCAATACTGCTTCAGCAGCTCAAGTCAATCCGCTGCGCTCAAGGGACGGAATGGGAGCTCGACAGGAGATGGTCCCCCCGAGAATTGGCAGCCGAGATCTGCCCATTCGCGATGAGCGCCCTACTCTGGCTGCCCCTGCCATGGTTTTTCCCGCTGGAGAAAAGTATCCCGCCCATCAACCCCAACCAGCACATGCTTTGCACAAGCCTGAGGTCACAACTCCAATCAGCCCTTCTCAGTCTGCGCCTGGCGGTCTACCTCCCATGTTGGATTCTCCCAAGTCCGACGGCAGCGGGCATGGCCCACTGCCGTCCATCCGGTCACAGTTGGGGGACTTCAAGCGCTTGACGGAATCTGCCATCAGTCCAGACAAGGATTTAGGTCCGGCACGGCACTCTGCCTCGTTTCCTCGCTCGCCTCCGGCAAGTCTTCCTCGATTGCCCTCTTTGGCTGGGCTTCCAGGCGGCCATGGATCGCCTCCTATTTCACCAAACGAAGGCTTCCGAAGAGAGCTCCCTTCGCCAGCACATTCAATTCCTGTCGTCAGCCCGTACTATTATTCGTCCTCCAGTGGCGGAGGGCCACATAGACCAAGCGCCGACTATAGTAGCGGCACAGCAGAAACCCCCAGCACGGATCAGACGGCATCTACACCAGCCAACTCGGTGGCAGATCGAATGAGCATTGATGGTCTCACCAACCCTCAGGCCGGCTATGTCTGCACATTTGAGGGATGCAATGCCGCGCCGTTCCAGACGCAATATCTTCTCAACTCACATGCAAACGTTCACTCGTCTGCCCGGCCACACTACTGCTCAGTGAAGGGCTGCCCGCGAAGTGAAGGTGGCAAAGGCTTCAAGCGAAAGAATGAGATGATTCGACACGGGCTTGTTCACGACTCTCCTGGCTACGTATGCCCATTTTGTCCTGACCGAGAGCACAAATACCCTCGACCGGACAACTTACAAAGGTAGGCAGTTCGATATGTCGATGTTCCTCAGCGTTATGTCTATATTGCTGACAACTCTCTCAGGCATGTCAGAGTCCATCATGTGGACAAAGACAAAGATGACCCCTTGCTACGGGACGTCCTCGCTCAGCGGCCAGATGGTCCGAACCGCGGTAGACGACGTAGAGGAGGGCCTGCCTAGCTTGAATCATGTCATGGTTCATGTTTCTCGTACATACACTTTTTTCTGTCTTTCCCTCGCTATGCCTGATTCAACTACACAATGGTGGTCCAGGCTAGCTCAGCAAAGGACATGGGCCCAGGGCGGGTGTAAATAGGGGCCGGGTTTGGGATTCATGAGGTCCTTACGGTTATGATCTTGATGCATGGTTGCCAATTTTTTTTTTTTTTTTTTTTTTAGTCCCATTGGTCATTCGCGACGGAGGAGGCATTTTAGGCACGGTGAGTCCTATGCGATTGGCGCGGCACGAGCTCATGATGGCAATTGTTCTGTCTTGATCCAAGGGGTTTCTGGCGTTGCGGTGGACCATATACCACATTGACGAGTCGTTCGCGCCCCGTCACGTTCTGCCTTTTTTCTGTCTTTTGTTTCCCCCTTTTCTGAGATGACTGTTTCGACGTTATTTTTTGTCGCCACGTTCAGCGTATGCTCTGGACTGGCTACACGGCTTTTTATGAGCCAATGTATGGAGTGGATAGAGCTACAAATGTCCCCGTTCTTTGAATTACCCGCCATGATGTCTCTTCTTTTCTTCTTCTTTTTTTAAAGGGAGGGTGGGGGGTTGTTCCGTCTTGGGAAGCACACATGAATGGAGGGGTCGAACCCACAGGAGATCTTACAAGGAGCCGACTCACAACGCCCGCTGCTATTACATGATCTCTGCTTCTGGCTAGTTTACCACGATCTGCCATTCACCGACGTGAACCGCGTTGTCGCTGAGAAACTCGACCCCGATGCTCTGGCAGCCCTGCCGACTTCCAAGCTGTTCCATGACAAGCCAAAGTGGATCTTGCCGCAACCTTTCAGGCTCGATATCAAATTCGGGCGTTCGCACCGTCGCAGTCAGCTCACGGAACTCGCCACCTCCAGACACTGCAAGGACCGATTCTTGAGGGCCGCGCCCATAAATGAGAGAGACGCGAACGGCAGTCGTTGGGATGTGCTGGCCATGCAGACCCGTCAAGAGGGGACAGCGTACGACGACCTGAGCGCGGGTAAGTCTTGATACCGTCACCGGTGCTCGTCTTTGCTCCTCGCCTTCCCCAAAAACAAAAGTTGGTGTGCGGTTCCGCAGGAGGCCGGCTCCATCACTCGGAACGGGTCGGACCTGGCACTCGACCTGTGAGCCTACGCGCATGCCAAAATCTGCAAGCTGGCCGGGTTCCCAAGTCGAGCAGACGATGGTGTAAGTGCCGGGTTCTACCATCGGAACCTGTACGAGTGCGTTGCCCCGCCGATAGTCACCTGAGCTTGCGACAACATCCTTGACCCCGATGGACGTTACCCTTTTACCGTGAGCCCACACCAGGTCAACGTGGGTGGCAACCTCACGGTCTCCTGAAGAGAGCAGGATGGACAGCGGGGTGGTTCGAGGAACGGATATGCTGAACTGGGGGTTCTGGGAGTAGGTTATTGACGAGGCGTTACCTCCCGCGGTTCTCCTGGTCCACGCGCTGGATAGCTCCTTGTAATGCATCATTTCTTCTTCGGCCGGTTTGACTTCGAGTGGGGCCCGTGAGAACAAGGTGAACGTGCATGAGTAATTCTCCAATGGTAAATCCTGATGGGCCATGACGATGGTGTATGTCTTGCCGGCGCGAAGCTTGAACTTGGCGAGGGTCTGTGGGGAATCGACGTAAGGGCCCTGGAAAGCAGAGCCCTCCCTAACTTGGACCTTTTTCCCTCGATTGTCAAAAATGAAGATGCTGGTGAACCCAAGCTGCCTCGATACGGCTGCTAGTGATGCGGACTTCTTGCGAGCGATGTCGAGCTCTTCGTCCGCGAAATGTCTGCTGAGAAGAATCCAGACCGTCTCCCCGGTCCTGGACACCACCGAGTACTGAGGATTGTGCGCGAGGGAGGATGTCATATTCTTGGAGGGGACGCGCCAAGTGAAGTGGTGATCTTGCCGATGCGTGAACATATCCGGATTCCAGTTCAGGTACATGGACTCAAAGTTCTGCGCGACGTCTTCCACGGATATCCAGAACGAGCCAACAGGTCGGGAGTGTTCTGGTGGCATGGGCTCGACAGAGACAGTGGCATCATAAAGAGAAAGATCGGCCGTCGCCTCAACCAGTCCGGACGAGCCGACGCCTTTCCAGACAAGACCATCACACCATGGGTTCTTGACGAGGAGGCGACGCGCAGCTGGCGAGTTATCTATGTCGAGTACGGCGTAGTCGTGCTCGCCAACGAGGCCAAGAGCATCCTCCTCGGAAGGTGTTAGGCGGCCGGTGCCAAGCGTGATGATGAGATTGCCGGCCTGGTACGCCTCCTTGATGTCTTCCCAAGTCCCCTCGAGGTCTACATCCTCGCTACGTCTTCCTATTAGTTATCACCAGTTGATCGCCACCGACAGGGCACGGTGTTAGCATGGGGCACATACCTCTGCAGGAAGAGCTGCTCAGGTATCCAACCAGTAAGAACCCAGAGATCCGTGCCGGAGTTGCTGCCGGGAAAATCGTAGCCTCCGCGTACCTTGAGATAGGCCTTCTCCATGAGGGCTGGCCAGAGCAAGTTTGGATTTGTGCGGTCGACGACGAAGAGGGTGCGATTGTTTCGCGAAACGGGTAGCCGGTCATCAACGACGACTTGGCGGAAGCAGCCATTGAAGTGCATCCGAAATATGTACTTACCGCTACTCGAAATTCTCGGTCTACCCTTCTGGTGATCGAAGGGAAACATGATGGAGCCGAGTATCTGTTGAGGGCTGTCAGTGGGCTTATTCTGAATGCTGATTACTCGAGTTGAGGCTGACAGAATGTTTGTTTCCCTGGAGAATCTTCATGGCGGCACATAGACTGGCGACGACCGAGCAATCCGTTGTGATGTCTTGCACAAGATCGCACGCGCCTTTGGTGGCCATGAAATCCTCGTCTACAGATTGCAGCGCTGCCTTTTCCACGGGGCGTTTCCAGCCATCGAGAATGTCATGTTGTCGTGCCGACATGGTGTATTCCGCGGGGTCCCTGGTGGTGTATGTGAGCGGGGAATTTGGCAGGTGAAGAGGCATCCGGGCTCGGCAAGGACGCCCTCTCGTGCCTGGAACTCACGAGAAAACCTGCCCTCCTTCGGGGAGAGTGAAAGTGCTGTCGGCCGGGTCAGATTGCCATGGCGGAAAAATGTTGCCATGTAAGCGCGATGAGCGAAGAAGAATCGTCCTTTCGCCCGTGGGAATCTGCCGTACATGGCAGCGAGCAGCGGCATTCGTGGCGGAACCAACGTTGGGGGTGGCATTGACGCTTATCGCGGGAGGTGACGAGGCCTTGAGCTGCTCGGCACGGAGGATGAGTTTCTCGCATTGTTTTCTGAAACGGGCGCGGTCGACTGGTGACGAGGCTTCTTTTGCAGCCTTCATGTACAAGTCTGCAGCGGCGATGGCATGATTCAAGGCTTCGCGGCCTGTCGACTTGGCCATGAGGGCCTCTTCTCTCTGCACGGGCGGAGCAAGTCTGGTCAGCCAATTCGTTTACACTGCGGGACAATCGGCACGTAGACAGGTTTTACAGCGACTTGGGCCTTTCCTACTCACAGTGGCTCTCGCTTCCATGGTTGCCGCCGTCCAGCATGGCCAGGCTGGCTGCGAGGTGGAAAACAATGACAACAAGGCGGGTCGCGGGGCTGCCAGGAATTTGTACTCAGTGTGGAGGCAGTCAAGCACCGGCCGTCCAAGAAGATGTTATCGAAGATACATGGCATAAGGAAGTCTGGTGTAATGTTCGGGGTCTGAGGTTCGAAACCTATTCGAGAAGCTCTGGTTCCTGCTGTTCAGAGAGGCGAGAGTGTAAATTAGCGAGTTCCCTTTTTTGAAAAACAGGGGACGTGGCGCGGGGGAGGGGTCGATTTGGATGGAAGCGCAATGGAAACAGCCAAGAACAGTTGTTGGTTGGGAAATCAGATAAACATAGGTAGGTGTCGACAACAGGAAGTGAAGCTAAGGCCCTGTCGTTGGTGGGATGAGACGGAGCGGAACGGGCACCGGATTGAGGCTGTGCAAAAGCAAAACGGCTCCAAGCCCAAACACTTCGGAGCAGACGAGCAAGCAACAGACTCGACTAGGTGACTAGGTAACTAGCTAACTTACCATGGTAGGTAGGCAAAAACCAAAGACCAGAATTGGACTGTCGAAACCCAACGAAAGACCAGGCCATCCCGATTGAATAAGTCCAGGCTTAGCCCACGCACGTCACATTCGATCAGATTGACAGACTGACGATGAAGCCAAGCCGGACTAAGCCAGCGGGAAAGCGAAGCAGCCAATCCAAGACGGACAAGCTCGGTATACGCATGTGAGGTGGTGAGGATTCGAGACGTAGTTGAGTCGGCGGACAAAGTCAGGTCCCAAGTTGGCGAGGTCGTCCAGTTCGTTCGCTCGCTCGCTGCAGTTTCAGTGATTAGGTAGGCAAGAGGACGGGAGGCGCTTGAAGAACAAAACCCCGCGCATTCCAGTCAAACCGCATTCATCGCGAGACAACAGATGTCAATAAATTGCTAGCCAACTGGCATACCGCACTCGAGTGCTGTCCTGCCCTCCCTCCTGTAACCTACCCCCGGCCAGCTATGATTTGTTGATAAGGTAGGTACGCCGCCGTCATTGGCATGGATAAGGCGACGGCATTGAAACACGACAAGCCACACATCCAGTGTCATCCTAGGAAGTTGTCCTTTGTGAATCTCCATGACTTGTCCAACGCTTTCACGCATTTCCGGCTGCTCTCCTCCTGAGGCAAAGAAGGCTAGAGGTGCGCATGGATGGTCTTGGACAATTCGGTGTAATTGGGATTTACCGAGGTGCCGGACTCATGGCTTTCAGGTCACTTCTACCTCGACTGCTGACGTAAGGTTGAAAGAAACCTGGAAGGCGTAGGCCACTGTTCCAGCTGAGTCGTCTGGGCAATTTAGTAACCTGGAAGGCGGTCCGTACGAATACTTACGCTCGCTACCTTACCTCACGGTCTACCGAAAAACCCCACCAAGTGACCTCACCGGTTAACCGAGCCGGTACTCGGTCGCCTTTGGCTGCTGGCATATGGTTGGTCGTCCGGCTGATTGGTCTCAAGGGGCCGAGGTCGTCAAGTAGGCAAGTACAGAGTAGGTAGGTAAGGTAATTACTGAATGAATGACCTTCCAGTTTACCGCCCCCAGCAAGCTGGTCACGGCCGTACACCGTGGGCGGGGGCCGCCCGTTGAACAGAACAGACGCCCTTAAAGTTTGGCCTCGGTCCGTTCGTCTCGTCCTGCGCCGTAATCGCCGGTGTTTATCTCTTTGATCACTGCGTGCGTATTGTACATCGTCAAGCTGGCTTAGACTTATAACCTCTCCTGTTACCCCCTTGAATTACCAGCGTGTCTCCGTCTCCGTCCCTGTCTCCTCTTCTTTGCCTCGGATCCCGATCGGGGCGGATCGCCGACGCCGACACCGACACCGACACCGACCGCTGACGCGATTCCAAGCTCCTGCTGCGGCCGTGTCTTGCGTCCCATCCCGTACAGATCCCTTCGCTCCCCTCGAGGTTCTTGTCGCAACACACTCGTCATCTTCCGACTTGTCGGTCCATATTCCAATCGCAACCGGACGCAAGCTTTCATTATGGCTTCTCAGTCAAAGCCGGCTACTTTATCGCCATGGGGCAAAGCTGTTGCCGGCGCCACGGGCGCCGTACTGGCCAACACGCTGGTCTATCCACTTGACATGTGAGAAATGCCTGCCATCGTGAGCTTGCAACTCATGCCTCTAAATCCATCCATCCATCACCCGGTCCCAGGTCACGTCAATTTCGGTCCCGTGAGTCCAACCCGTCGTTCCTGAATCCTAACTAATCAACCACCTTCTCGTCAAGAGTCAAGACGCGTCTCCAGGTACAAGTCAGGTCGCAAAAGTCAGACACCGAGATCGATCCGAACGAACCCGTCGAGCCGCACTACTCGTCTACATGGGATGCTATCAGCAAGATTGTCGCAGATGATGGCGTCAAGGGTCTGTACTCGGGCATGGGCGGCTCTCTCCTCGGCGTTGCGTCCACCAATTTTGCCTACTTTTACTGGTACTCCGTCGTGCGCACCCTCTACCTGCGTTCGGCAAAGACGACGGCAGCCCCGTCAACCTTGGTTGAGCTCAGCCTTGGCGCAGTCGCTGGTGCCGTCGCCCAGCTCTGTACGATTCCCGTGGCCGTCATCACCACGCGCCAGCAGACCCAGCGCAAGACGGAACGCAAGGGTTTTGTCGACACGGCCCGGGAGGTCATCGAAGGAGACGATGGTGTGTTCGGATTGTGGAGGGGGCTGAAGGCTAGTTTGGTACTCGTCGTCAACCCCGCCATAACGTACGGCGCCTATGAGAGACTGAAGGAGTCTTTCCTACCGGGCAAGAACAACTTGAGGCTCTGGGAGGCATTCCGTGAGTTGATGGCGCGATGGCTTCACTAGGCGCATCCCACTAACGTTTCGCAGTACTGGGAGCTGCCTCCAAGGCCCTAGCAACCATCGCCACGCAGCCGTTAATAGTTGCAAAGGTAGGCCTGCAGTCCAGGCCGCCCCCGGAGAGGAACGGGAAGCCTTTCAGCAGCTTCGTCGAAGTCATGAACTTCATCATCGAACGCGAGGGTGTCCTGGGCCTATTCAAGGGTATTGCGCCACAAATTCTCAAGGGCTTCCTGGTGCAAGGCATCCTGATGATGACCAAGGAACGGTATGTTTGCGCTCACTATTTACATCTACTACTCAAAGTCAGCTAACTTGATGGCAGCATGGAGCTCTTGTTCATTCTTTTCTTCCGTTATCTCAAGACACTTCGCACAAAGCAGTTGCAGAAGGTCGCCCAGACCGCTGCCGCGGTCGGTAACGCATCTTCGATCAAGCCCCTTGTCCAGAGGTAAACTCAAAGCAACTTGACTAGACAGACGGCTGAGGGAGTCGGCATTTGAGCTATTTGGAGCAATGCGCAGAGCACATAGAGAGAACGTAGACGGACGCTGTCGAGACGTGGTTCAGACGGGTGGTAGAGGGAGCATTTCAAATTCAGTGTCAGATTGCGCAGCTGAAGGGCTGATCGTCACTGGCTAGATGTAAGGTTCCCCGTTGCACAATTATTGTATTGGCTAGAAATTTGCATTCACATGCTTCTTTTCTTCCACTCCATCGAATCACAAGTTGACTGCCTTCTTTTGACCTTTTGAGTCCAAAGGTCGCAGAAGGTTTCCACCCTGAATAATATAAAAACTTGACAGCAGACACTATCTACTGTGACAAGATTGATCAAAACCCTAAACATGAAGAGTCGTACCTTATGGAAAGGACACCTGGGTGATGCGAACCTCGATGGTTAAAGGGGACAGTGGAGGAGACCGTGCCTACCTACAGTGTAGGTATCTGTAAGGTACCTAGGGTATCACACGGATTGCCGCCCCGCAACATGTCCAGTGCCACTCCTCCTCCACTCCGGTCATGGCCACAGCCACAGCCCGCCCAACGTAGGTAGGCTACCTAAGCCAACCGCCTCGCCAGAGCAAAATTAGGGCACGGAATTTCGACCCCACAACCGATCCCCAACCACGACCACGCACGACGAGTCTCGTTATCCTGCCTCCCCGAAATCCCGCGACCGAACACTTCAGACTTCACCACCAAGTTAGGGGCACCTTTCGACCGCAGCAATGGCCAGTACGTCGTCACTCAATTGCTCCCGCGCATCCAAATCCCCCTGCTAATGTTATCACAGAGTCCAAGAACTCCTCGCAGCACAACCAGTCGCGCAAGGCGCACCGCAACGGGTACGATTGATTTTCCCAGGGGAGAAACGTCCCCGATAGATACGACACGGAGATGCTGACGAAGTACCTACAGCATCAAGAAGCCCAAGACCTCGAGATACCCGTCGCTGAAGGGCACCGACCCCAAGTTCCGCCGTAACCATCGTCACGCTCTGCACGGCACCATGAAGGCCCTGGTACGACTCTCCGAGCCACGATCCGAACTCCCTCAATACACTTATGAAGGCCACTGACACCTACTACAGAAGGAGCTCAAGGAGGGCAAGCGCGAGACGGCATAGAGGGAGAGCGTTGAGTTCATGGTTATTGGTCTCTTCTACGGCAAGGCTGCGATGCAATGGGGCATTAGGGAATCACATGAAACTGGCAAAAAGATTTGAGCCAGCAAACAAATCAATCAACCACGATTCAACCTCCCGCTTCTGAACTTTTATCCTACCTCTCGTGGCCTTGTTTCATGTTTGTGTGTTGAACGTACTCCACAGCACGATTCACATAACTGACGAAGACATGGCACTACTCTGTGCATTGCCATGTGACTTGGGCATATCGCACGCGGCTCATCAGAGGCAGCCCCTTGTACAAGGCCAACAAAAGACAGCTGATGGGATGAGTAAGTTGGGATCCTTGCCCTCTACTCGGAGCTGCTGCTACGGATTGCACTGGGAGAGAATAATACCCAATTAATTGACTGGTTCCAAAATAAAATAAAATAAGACAATGTTCAAACTTGATCACTGTCAATGGTGCGGTTCGTCCGCTGTTATCATAGACGCAAAAACTTTCCATTGCCACTCAAAGGTCACGGACAACTGGCCCTCAACTTGTAACGGGGTAAGGTGATGAGAGGGAGAGAAAAAATAATAAAAAGGTGGGATACGTAAATGAAAGGGGTAGAAGTTCCGGTGGTGAGAGAGCTTGCAGCATTCGCGACGCGGAAGAGTGACCTCTCCTGGCGAACAGATGGAGATAATTAGGTTGACCTATTCCCTTTTTTAATGCATGCCAATCCATTCTCCCTCGCCGATGCTGTCCCTTTTGGTTAGGCTGTTGATGGGCACTCTCCACCCACGGGCGCCAGTTCCGAATCCGTCCGGAATCTGCTAAGATGTCTCCATCTGGCCTCCTATCTAGTACCTGTAGTACCTAAGGTACGGATAGGTAGGTGCGAATACCTACCTCAGGGCCACCACGAAGCCCCTGGAGACAATGAACCTTGGCCGGACACATTGGATCATTCGTTGGTTTCCGTTGCCTCGAGACCTGAACTTACCTACCTACCTACTACCCGTGTGTACGCCGATGACACCTTCTGACTAAGCAGCCGCCGCGCCACGTTGCTGAACCCTCCGCCTAGGTAGGTACTTACATGAGTAGTG
Organism: Colletotrichum karsti; assembly: GCF_011947395.1. Taxonomy (NCBI): domain Eukaryota; kingdom Fungi; phylum Ascomycota; class Sordariomycetes; order Glomerellales; family Glomerellaceae; genus Colletotrichum; species Colletotrichum karsti. The sequence continues at coordinate 823,926 of NW_024065921.1, forward strand.
TACGTCTCCTCATTCCCAGAGGCAGTAAGTTATTCTGCCCTCCTTTTTTTTCCCTTCACCCCCTTCATTCGGGTAATACCTTCAGACGACGCCAGCCTTGAATATCGTATTACCTGCCTGGCAGCAGCATTTCTTGAATAATACTGTTCGCTTTCCAGAGCATTGATCTCCCCGACACTTTCCCTCCTCCCTCCCACCTCCCCCCACCTCAAGCATCTTCACAACCTTCGCCATCACCTCTGTGTGATAGAAACGCCCTTATACCACGCCGTCCTCATCCTCGCCATCGTTAGGACTCGGTCCCGAATTGAACAAAGCACGCACGGCGCCGCTTGCTTTACCATAGGTACGCCAGGGACTCGGAGCGACTCAGGGAAGCAGCACACAGTCTTTTCTTGCAGCGATCCATCTCGCATCCAACACTCGTCATTCTCGCCCGCCCTCAGATATATCACCCTCTGAGGCCCTCGTCAAACCAAACCAAGTCCTCTGCAGACAAGACATGTGTTAAGCAGGTCCCTCATTCTATCCCGACTCCTTTGAGGTCAGGCAGGTTTCTGCAGGAGCTTTGGGCACCGAATACGTACTATCCATACGATTCTCTTTTTCGCGCCGTCGGAGCTTAGCCACGCGGGAAAGAAAAAAAAAGAACAGGCCCTTTTGGCCGCTGCCTTCTTGAACGAACTGAAAAGACGAGAAAGTCCTCGTCTGACCGAGCAGCAACCCTGGTCGCATACTCGGTTCTTGCGCCGCCAGTACGGGCCCTCTATTCTGCAGAGTGTCATTGAGACCAGACTCAATCCACTCGAATTGAGTTGACCTGGTCCTGCGACCATTCGAAATCTCGAAACAGCGCTGGTCCCTCCTTGCCCGGGCCGACCCCATTCCATCGCAAGACAAAGACACGACACCCTTCACTATAGCCACCGGCATCGTTTCATCTGCCAACTGCCAACCTTTTACGCCATCATTCGACTTCACCTCCCCGCCGCCCTGGTGCGACATACTCTTTCGCCGTAATCCCGTCGTCTGTCAACAATGCTCAACAACATGTCTGGCAGTCACATTGCGGGCAACCGCAATAGCACCCCCGAGGCAAACACGACGTCGTCTCTGCGGCCCCCTTCTTCGAGGGCTGTTCCCGCCAACAGCCATCTAAGGGCTTCCGCCGACATGGCTGCTCTCCAGAACTCGTCTCCCTCGAGCCGCATCCGACCATCCTCTGACTTCTACGGTCAGTCTCAACAGGGCCAGGGCCATGGCAATCCCGATGTTGATCCCCAGGACAAGATCGCCCAGCAGTGGATAGCCGACATCGATCAGTACGAGACAACACTGGAAGAGATGGCCGCCGCCACCCTCGACCAGGACTTCAAGGATGAGTTAAGCGCCATTGAACAATGGTTCCGGGTTCTCAGCGAGGCCGAGCGTACCGCCGCTCTCTATGCTCTGCTACAACAGACCACCCAGGTGCAGATTCGCTTCTTCATCCAGGTCTTGCAGCAGATGGGTAAAAGCCATCCCTTGTCTGGGGTTCTCTCTCCCGCCAACTTTGACAAAGGTACTCCATCAACTCCAATGCAGTTTGCTCTTGTTCAGTCGAACATGTACTAACTTTTCGTCTTCCAAGACCCCATGTCGAATCGCCTCAGCGATGCCATGAACAAGCTGAACGTGGATTCTGCCAGGAACTCCATTGCTCGTCCCTCGAGCACCGCGACTGGCAAGCGTCAATCAGGTCTCGATCCCTCGACCATCAACGCGATGTTCCCCGATGCCGCTGCGGCTATCGCCACTGAGAAGGCCAAGTTCACACAACAGAATGGCGCCCCGCCTTCTTCCAACCGTAATAGCGCCGTCGGTGATCGTCAATCCCTTGCAGCCCCGACAATCTCAGCTCCTGGCGAAACCCACGACTCCAACGGACAAAACCAGACCTCACCATGGGCCGGAGGCGATCAGACGGCCCAGGGGGCCAAGTCCGCTGGCAGCCAGCCGCCGATGGGTCAATTCCAAGCACCCCCGAGATCCCCTCGCCCCCAGATTTCGGGTAACCAGAACATCCAGAACACTACTCTGACGACTAGCGACAAGCCGGCAGATCTCCCCCTTCTTTCCCCTTACAACCCCAGTGGCGGAAACTGGGCCTCTATGGTCAACACCCCGCTTGTTGCCAACTTCAACCCCCAACAAAGCGGCAACCAGGCGGACATGGTCGCCAACGCCACCGCTATGAAGCTGGCAGCTCTCTCGACGGTCAACAATCGATTTGCCCTTGACGATGTTCGCAAGTACCGACGAGCTCGCTCCAACGACGCCCCTGGCGCTCCGGGTCAACCGGGAATACCTCAGAACGCCCAAGGTGTCAACGTTCCGGGCGCCAACGTTGTCATGATCAACGAGCACGGACAGGTCCTCAGCCGTGAGCAGATGATCGCTTTGCAAGCCCAGAACATCGGTTTTGGTCAGCATCGGTCTCGTCCCAACTCCCCTGGTATCGCAATGCAGCCAGGCTTTGGCGGACCCATGGCGTTCGCGTCTCCGCAGAATAACGGATTTCTCAGCGCTTACGATGGCTCTTCGCCTCTTCTCAACAATGGCATTCCTCAGGTGAACGTCGGTCAGCTGGGAATTGGCAACCACGAAGGATATTTGTCCGATCATTCTGACATGAATCGCGGCCGCTCTCCCCGCGGTCGCCGTGGCAGCTCAAAGCCTCCTGAAGACCCGACGGACCCTAGCCTATTGCAGGATATCCCCAGCTGGCTGCGCAGTCTCCGCCTGCACAAGTACACGGAAAATCTCAAGGATATGAAGTGGCACGAGCTAATTGAGCTGGACGACAAGGCTTTGGAGGAACGCGGCGTCAACGCTCTGGGAGCCAGGCGTAAAATGCTGAAGGTTTTTGATCAGGTGAAGGGTGAGTACCAAACCATTGTTTGCATAGAGTATCGATACTGACGCACAATAATCAGAGGCGAAAGCGGAAGGCAAGATCGGTTAAGATAAAGCTCATGAATGACGTCCACCACGATATGCATATACGCGACCCCGCTTCTGGCCATGGAGAATGCATGAAGCTTGGAAGAAGTTCTTGGGTATAGATGACACCCTGTCGGGGAGGCAGTATCGCGAAATTTGACCGTATGTGGCTTGACAGTCGGGAAGAGGGGCGGCGTGGTGGATTGTTTGTTTTAGCAACTCTCGTGATTCTGTACATATATAAGATATCACCCCGGTCTTAGCGGCGTGTAACGAGCAGCTTTACGTCACTCTTCCCGTCGCTGCCAAAATACTGACGAGAATCATTGAGTCTTGATCTAGGCGGCAACTCCGAGAACTGCGCAATAGGATCCAAGGTACCAAGTGATCCGGGCGTATGGACCGTGGTGACTTGTAGGGCTGATGATTTTTGGGTGTCATGGCACGAACTGGCGACTCAGGCTGATCTACGGACACGAAGCACACCTCATGGTTGGGTGGGGCGTTTGGGCCTGTGCGTAGGTACCTCACACGACGCTGAACCTCACTTTGCCTACCTCACCTTCCCTTACCTTGTGCACTTGCTTACGTGCCTACGTATAGCGTCGATTCCCTCGCTTCACCTTCGCCATTGCACGTCGCAAAATGCGTACGTAAGTAGCCAGCTGCCGCTCTCTTCTGCATCCACACCTCTTGGCGTGTAGCAAGGCTTCTGCGCTGTCCAAAGGAACACCCAGGCACGGATACCTGATATCCCGTAAGAAATCCCTGCTGCCATTTACTCGGAGTATCTCAGAAACACTGCGACTCGAACGACGAGAAACACGACTATAATTCCGCCGATGACGACCGTAACCTTGCAGATTCATCCTTGTGTGTTGAAATTTACATGGTCACCAGCAGCTCGAATCTTGCACTGCTCTCTCAATCAACGTCCCGGATTGATCCCGAGTAGCTACCATGGACTTTGATCAGAGCCGCCCTGGGGTCGCAAACCTCCGGGACGGGCCTAGGCCTGCTGATGAGGAGGATGACGATGATGTATCAGACGCTGACTCAGACGAGATGGAGCTTCGCGGGGACATTGCAAAGTTTGATCAGTCGGTTCGGGAGTTTCTTTCGTCACACCAAGGAGGTAGCATTATCGACGACATCGAGGACAACGGATTTAGGACGGCACCGCTGGCCGGCAAATCAAAACCTACTCCACGCGGCAACATTCGTGGCCCTCGCCAGGCTGCTGAACCACGAGGCGACATAAAACTCCGTCTCGCCGGCGTCAACCAAGCCTTCATGACCGGGGACTACGACAAGGCAAGAAACCTCGTATTCGAGATCATCAGAATCAATGCCGAGACTCATCAAGCATGGACTGTTCTGGCTTCCATATTCCGCGAAGAGGGCCTCAGCGACAAAGCCCTGATGGCCATGGTCATTGCTGCTCATTTGCGCCCGAAAGATGGTCCCGGCTGGATGAGCTGTGCCTCGTTCGCCATGAGCCTGGCTGAGAAAGGGCAAGAAGGGGCTCTCAAGACTGCGCTAATGTGCTACTCCTCCGCCGTCAAAGCCCAGCCCACGAATCTCGACGCCAGACTTGGGAGGGCTGAGGCCAGTCACCGCCAGGGTTTCCTATCGCAAGCAATTAGTGAGTTCTCGTACGTGCTGGAGCGCCGTCCTTTGGACATTGACGTCGTGAGGAGGCTGGCGGAGGCATGCGCCGACTCGGGTGGCGCTGAGGAAGTACAAAGAGCCGTAGCTGCCTACCAACAATATTTCGCCCACGCCCGCACGGCAGACCAAGATGCGGAGAAGGAGTTGTCTTGGCACGATGTCGGCATATTCGTGGAGTTGTTCGCCTGCGCTGGCGACTACGCGAACGCCATATCGCAACTCAAGTCGCTGTCCCGATGGATGCTCGGACGGCAAAGCGACGAAGTTTGGGACGAATGTGCCGATGACAGGGAATGGGACAAGGAAGACACACGTCGTCTCCAAGTGCCCTCTTTCGGCCGTTCTCCCTACGGGGCACGCACGTATGGTCTGGGCCTGCCCTTGGAGTTCAGGGCCCGCCTCGCCCTGTATCGCTTGAAGATTCGGGATGAAGAAGAATCCAACGTAAGTCCCTCGTCGACTCCTCATATACCGTGTCAAGCACTCACGCTGTTAGTTGCACTTGCAATGGCTAGATCCAACGGAGTCCGCGACGGCTACCGCCGTCGAGGACTTTCCCTACCTCATCCGCGATATCGCCGACGAACTCTTTTCTGTTGATCGTATTCCCGAGGCCTTGGACTATTATGAACTTCTCCGGCATTCAGTCTACGGTCAAGATGCCACATTGCTATTGCAGCTCGGTCGCTGCTACTTGTATAGGTCCGACTTGGCTGCTGCAGAAGACTGCTTCCTCATGGCCATTCATGTAGACGAAGAAAGCTTTCACGCACGCGTTGAGCTAGCCAGGGTCTACGAAAAGTCCAGAGAGGAGGAGGAGGCTCTGATTCTTGTTAACGAGGCCATGGCCCTTCGGGGTATCGATGACGAAGAAGATCGGCTTGCAGGGGGCAGTAGAGATGCGAACCGACGAAGCCGAGGTTCTACTTTGGCCGATGGCACGAAACCCCGGCGGAAACGGGATACTCAAAGTAAACCGGCCAGCGGTCTTGTCCGACCCAGATATCGCACCAGGAAGCTGGTTGCCCCAGATCAGCGTCTACAGGAGGAGCGTGCCCGGGCTGATGAGCTCACGAGGCGTTACGGGATTGCGCGCAATCTGAAGAAGGATATCCAGGCTGGCAATCACTCACTGATACCGACCTGGATGGCTGCTGCTGAAGAGCTGGTCAACGAATTCAGATCGTTCAGGAAGTTTTACCCTTGGGACAAGTATCTCAAATATCTTGGGGCCGCCAACGACGTCGTGTTCAGCGCGTCGTCCAGAATGCAGCCAGGTCTCTCAGAGTTGGCCGAAAGACTCTCAAAAAGTGAGACCTTGATGCCCACCCTCCATCCGCCTTACAAAGTTACTTTTGCGTATGGTTGCTGACAAAATTTTCAGACATTGCCCCATCTCTCGCGGACGATAAGAGAAACAGCCTCGCTTACGAAGATGATGGCTATCGTGGAATACCCTTTGGCGAGTGGCTAGAACTGTTCCTCGACTATGCCATCAGCTTGGCACTTGCCAACCGCGGGGAAGAAGCGTACCAGGTTTGCGAGGCTGCCAGAGATTCCATCGTCTTCGTCAATTCGAAGGACTACATGTTCCTGATCCATGTGGCATGGGCCGGTAAGCGCCTTCCATCACAAGGATGTCTGAGGGCAAGGCTGATGCGTTGCTAGCGTGTGCGATTTATCTGGCTGACGAGGAGATGTGCGTGGCGGTCGCAAGATTCTTCATGAAAGTACGCCAGCTGGATTCGGATTCATACCGTATGTTTGCCGCGTTGTGCAGACTGTGCCAGTCTCCGGCATCTTGGTATAATTCAGGGCCTGCCCAGAAGTATATCTTGCGGCAGATCAAGATTATCGATGCCTCGCATTTATCAACACGTCAGCCAGACAGGCACCAGGAGGCCATACGCTCGGAGACAGAGAGCCATTCCGAAACCAAGCAGCTTGATATATGTCTTCTGATGCTTTATGGGCATATCCTATTTACGTCGACGAGTTATACCTTTGCTCTTAGTAAGTGCAATGCTGCCAACACATCGTACGAAAAAAAACTTTCAGACTTGACATGGACTAATTTGCGACTTATGCAGACTACTTCCTCCGAGCACGAACGCTGGACCCTTCAAATCCCATGATCAGCCTCAGCGTGGGTCTCGGATACATCCATCACGCACTAAAGCGCCAAGCAGATAACCGACAATATCTGATTATGCAGGGGTTCGCTTGTGTATTCGAGTTCTGTCATTCCAAGCTCGCCGGGACACCGGACGAGAGACGGGAGGCATTTTTTGGTGTGGCGAGAACATTTCACATGCTCGGACTCCACCACCTTGCTCTAGAGTGGTACCGAAAGGTGATGGGTCCAGAAGACTTGCAGATTGATGAACGGCAGGACGAGGCGGCGAGCCGAGATGTAATTTTGAGCGCTGCCTACAACGAGTATGCGCTGTTCATAAGCAGTGGAAGCGTCGACGAGCTGGAACAGGCTGTGCTTCCTCGGCTGGTGCTCTAGGGGTGCAGACAAGACAAATACCATACCAAAGACGAACCTAACTGTGCTACGTAACAGCTTTCGGGCTTGCCTGTGCACCTTACACTTGAATACCCTCCAATACGAGCCCGGATTTCGAGCCTCACTGACAAACGTCTTGGGCTTTGCTTTGCTGCCTCACCGGTTCTATCCCATGTAGCCGATGGCCGACTATCCGTACCGCGCTTCGCTGCGCCAGGACTAGTAGATACCCCTATGCGATATTCACGTAAGGCAGTATACAGTATCCTAATACCACCACAACAACAGCAACAACAACAGCAACAATAGCAACAACAGCAACAACAGCAACAACAGCAACAGCGATGACGATGGCAACCACGATAGTGACACCAAGAACAATAACGACAACGGCGTGTCGCCCCGGGCGGGTGTTGATTTAGTCTCTTGGAAGGACTGGGGGCCGTAGGTCGAGCGGTGATAGGTTGATTGATTTAGGTTCAGTGAAACAGGCTGTACGCCGCGAGAACGTGGTCCAGACGACATTAAAGGACCTAGATTCGACATCGAGACAATTGAGCTCAGGCATCACCGTGTATTTTTTTTTTTTGGATTGCAAGGTTAGTTGAAAGCATCAACACATCACGCAACGACGCAGGTAACGGCCTACGGCCGGTGTCAAGGCGGTACTCTCAGAAGCCTCGCTCAGAACCCTGAGGTTTTCATGTACGAATACGTAAGGTCCGCACGGTAACACTAACCGGGGACTCATCATTTCTGGAAGGTGGGGTAGCCAGAATTCTCCAACTGAAATTTTCGCGCTAACTCGTACAAAGTTCCCGATTTTTTCACCCCGCCCCAGGGTCACTGATCAATCTTGGAGGGGCAGTTTTTCGATAACAAAACACTCTGCGCCGGCGTCGCAACGAGTTCTCTTACCCTTCATTCAGGCACCGGAGGTGAAGACAATAAGCTTCTTGTGTCTCTGACATTCTCACCTTCCGTCCAGCAATCCATTGGAGTGCAAAGCCGAGCCGAGTCGAGTCGAGCAATCTCCAAGCGACCTCCACGACATCATATTTGAACCCCTCCGCTGTCGTCACTTTCTTCACCACACAACCACGATGAATTCGACAGCCAACCTGCGCATATTGCTCATAGGCAATGGTGGTCGCGAACATGCGCTGGCCTGGAAGCTGAGCCAGTCCCCCCTGGTCGAGGCTATCTACGCCGCCCCTGGCAATGGAGGTACTGCTTCCTGCCCCAAGACTACCAACATCACCGATATCGCCGCCAATAACTACGCCGCCCTCGTCAAATTTGCTCAGTCCAAGTCCGTTGGTCTTGTTGTCCCTGGCCCCGAGGCGCCTCTTGTCGATGGTGTTGAAGCCTTCTTCCGTGCTGCCGGTATTCCTTGCTTCGGTCCTTCGAAGGAGGCCGCCCAGATGGAAGGTAGCAAGACCTTCTCCAAGGATTTCATGAAGAGACACAACATTCCTACTGCCGCCTACGAGAACTTCTCCAGCTACGAACAGGCTGTTGCCTATATCGACTGTATATCTCATGACGTCGTCATCAAGGCTACCGGCTTGGCCGCTGGCAAGGGCGTCATCATCCCTACTACTAAGGACGAGGCTAAGCAAGCCCTCAAGGAAATCATGGTCGACCGAGCTTTCGGTGACGCTGGAGATGAGGTCGTCATCGAGGAATTCTTGACCGGCGACGAGTTGAGCATCCTCACCTTCAGTGACGGAAACCACACCATGTCCCTCCCCCCAGCTCAAGACCACAAGAGAATCGGGGATGGAGACCAGGGCCTCAACACTGGTGGCATGGGCTGCTACGCTCCCACTACCATCGCTACCAAGGAGCTAATCCGCCAAATTGAGCTCGAAGTCGTCCAGCCGACTGTCGCTGGCATGCGCAAGGAGGGCTACCCATTCAGAGGTGTCTTATTCACCGGCCTCATGATTACCCCACACGGCCCTAAGGTTCTCGAGTACAACGTCAGATTCGGTGACCCGGAGACCCAGACTGTGCTCCCTCTTCTATCCGCCGATACGGATCTCGCCGAAGTTATGCTCGCATGCACGGCTCACGAGGCCCGCTTGGACTGCGTCGACATCAACATCGAGAATAAGTACAGCGCTACCGTCGTCGTGGCCGCAGGCGGTTACCCAGAAGCTTATGCCAAGGGAACCCCCATGGTGGTCAACCCGTCGATGTCACCGGACGTCACGGTCTTCCATGCCGGAACGAAGCTGACTCCCGAAGGCCAGCTTCAGACTGCGGGAGGTCGTGTCATCGCCGTGAATGCCACTGCTGAAAGCCTCGAAGCCGCGGTCAAAAAGGCGTACGAGCAGGGAGTCACACTCATCAGCTTCGACAAGATGTACTATCGCAAGGACATTGCCCACCGCGCGTTCCGTTCAAAACAAGAGCGTGAGGCTCTGACGTATGCCGGCGCTGGCGTAAGTGTTGACGCGGGCAACGAGTTCGTCGAGCGCATCAAGAAGGCCGTTCGTGCGACCAAGCAGCCTGGTGCGGATGCCGAGATTGGCGGCTTCGGTGGCGAGCTAGATCTCGCCAAGTGCGGTCTTCAACTCGACAACGGCCAGCTCCCGGTTTTGGTCGGGGCGATTGACGGCGTTGGCACCAAGCTCATGATTGCTCAGAAAATGGGCAAGCACGATACCGTAGGTATCGATTTGGTGGCAATGAATGTTAACGACCTGGTCGTCCAGGGAGCCCGACCCCTAATGTTCTTGGACTACTACGGATGCAGCAGGCTTGACCTGGGAACCGCGGCATCCTTTGTTGAGGGCGTTGCGGCGGGTTGCATTGATGCCGGGTGCACACTTGTCGGTGGTGAAACCGCTGAGATGCCCGGCATGTACCAGAAGGACGACTATGACGCCGCTGGTTGCGCATTCGGCGTTATGATCAACAGCCAGAGGCTGCCCCGCAAGGATGATATGGCTCCTGGCGATATTTTGCTTGGTTTGGCGTCGAGTGGCGTCCACTCGAACGGCTTCTCTCTCGTACGCCGTATCCTAGAGAGAGAGGGACTTGCTTACACGGACGAGGCCCCGTGGGATGCTGGCAAGACAGTGGGTGAGAGCCTCTTGACACCAACCAAGATCTACGTCAAGAGTCTACGCAAGGTCGTTGAAGGCCGCCTGGTCAAGGGCCTTGCCCACATTACTGGTGGTGGTCTGATTGACAACGTGCCTCGTATGCTCCCGGATCATCTGGCTGCCGAGATCGACCTTAACACATGGGAGATGCCTGCCGTCTTCAAGTGGCTGAAGACAAGCGGTAACGTCGAGCCGTATCAAATGGTTCGCACCTTCAACACTGGCATCGGTATGGTTGCAGCTGTGGATGTAGCCTTTGAGAAAGAGGCTGTCGCAGCATTAGAAGCTGCTGGCGAGAGAGTCCTTCGCTTGGGCAGGTTGGTGCAGCGATCCGGCAAGGAGCCCCAGTGCACGGTGCTTAATTTAGACACGTGGGCATGATGTGTTGGTTTTGGGAAATGGGATGGGCGTTAGAGATTAGAGGCAAAAGTTTACCACCTGAGTTCACTCGCATTCATGAAGACCACACACAACTGCTCATGCCCAGTGATTAAGCAAAGTGCCGTTGACGAGGATGTCAATGGAGTTGACGCGTAGCTTACCTACTTACAGGAAACAATTTGAGCCTCCGCGCCTCTCATTATATGAGCCAACCAACCGCCATTGGTCGACGGACGATGGACTCTACTGTTGTTAGCTGACGGTTAAGCTTCGCTCAACTTCCTCTATGGCACCTCTGGAGTCAAGGCACCTAGTATCCATCGATGACGTGGAAGATTTTCTGTCTGGGAGTCTGGAGGCCTTCGCAAGTAAGAGACAAATTATGTGGGTGGGAGTTTTAAACTTGATTTGTATTGTGGTTCCTCCTGTCCAGAACAAACAGCAACCTACACGAAAAGTTTCTAGTCTAAACCTCACGTGGCGATGCCTTGCCCCCGTCTGAGGTATGTTCTTCTTCTAAGGCAGGACTTTCGTGGCTTCCCTCGAGCTCAGAGAGAATAATCCAAGTGGGAAACAAGCACAGTACGGTTATGCCAAAGTTGAGACCGATGCTGACAAAGTGGTTTGCGTTGCCCTCGGACTGCATTCTGCCAAAGTGTCAGTATGAAGTCGAGCTGAAAGCTGAAGCATATTACTTACGCCCAGGCAACGGTCTGACCGAGGGCTTCTGTGCCTCTCAATATGCCAGTGTGACGACTCAAGTCGGAAAGGTCGGTGGCGTACTGACCAACAAGCCAGTATAAGAACTGCTGGAAGGCTTGACCCCCGAATTGCCAGAAAAAAACGAGAGCATAGCTCCTGCCGAATCCGCCTTGGAACCAATCATACGCAGGCGGCTCGTCGCCATCGTAAATTTGCTTCTGCAGGATTGTGGCCCAGATCCATGTGCCGACGAGAATGACAATAATGGATGTGAAAACGACGCGACCCCGGGTCTTTATAAAGATCCTCTGGTTATCCAGCAACATCGCAACGAGGAAGGAGCTAAAGATGCCGGCAAAGTTGGTAAAGAAACTCGAGAATGCTCGGGAGCGGACAGTAAAGTACGTCGCCAGCCATGTACTCATGAAGCCGTTATAGAAGTAGCTGATGAAGAAAGCCGGTAGCAAAAGCAGTATTCTGCGGCTAATAAACAACTTTCCAACGGCTTTGAACTCGGCACCCCAGCTGGAGCTCAGTTTTGTGCTGATCCTAGTCCCATCTCGTCGCCACACCTTGCTCGGGGGCGATAAGCATAGAGCGATAGGTAACCCAAGGCACATGATGACGATGAAGACAATGTACGTAGATGAAGACACGGATCCGGTGGTTTTCCTGTTAGCATTCAGACCCAGGTTGATGGCACCACCAACAATAGGTCCTGCTGCCTTCGCTGTCTGCCAGATCGCAAGGTAGAAGGCGCGATCTCCTGGCGACGGATAGCCGATGATGATGGCGGCCTCGGCTGCCCAGAAAAACCCAGCAGATATTCCGCAGAGGGCGCTGCCAAACAGCATGAACCAGGTGTTGGCGCTGACATTGTTCGTGTACAGTCCGGCACCGTATAGGGGGTAGCCGATGGCGCCGAGGGCGAGTCCGTACGGTAAGCCGATGCGATTATTAATGGCTCCCGCGGCCACGCAAACTACGGCGAATAATCCGTACACCAGAGCGTTCGCCGCAGAGACAGCGTATCTGAGATAAACAATCAGCGTTTTCAACGGGCGAAACTCCGGCGTTGGTTAAACCCACGGTTCGGCGGCCCCACCCGCTCCAAGGCCGCCGAGCGCATCCCACATTCCGGGCGCCGTAAACGAGACGCCGCAGGCGACCAGGATCTGAAACGGCACGGAGCGGAAGACCGGTTTCCGGTCGGCACTCGGGCTGGATAACCGGGCGGCAGTCGGCGACTGCGAATCCCGCTCGCGGGTCTGAGTACGGTCCACGGCGGCTGACATTGTGAGTCTTGAAAATCTCCTGGAAGGGTTCGCTCCAAGGCAGCATGACAGTGTTGCGTACCGGCAACGAGTATTTCAACGAGAGATATTAAGAAGGTGCGGCTCAAATATCATGCTGCTAGCCCTGTTCATCACCCGGCATCTTTATTAGCAGCTAAGGACCCGCGCAGACATTTTCAACAGCCATTGTGTCTTATTGTGGGTTGATTGCGCCATTGGGTCTATGAATAATAGAAATGCTAATGCACTGGGGTATATCTTTTCCTTACTAAAGTTAAGAACACTAGAGCTCTACTTTAAGACTCTTTTATTTTTTAAGAAACGTAAATAGATAAATATATAATTAATAAGTAGCTTTATATTTATTTTTAAAAAAATCTTTACTTTTAAAGGTATTTATTACTATAAATATATTAAATAAAATACTTATTTAAAAAGATATATATTAAATATAAATTATAAATTATTCTATAATTAAGATATATAGATATATTATAGCGCTTAGCTAAATAGTTACTAGCCTAATAGATATATATATATATATAGTAAGTTTAAACTATATAGTGCTTATAGGTTTTAAGTAGTATAAGCTATTTATATACTTATTATAAAGGTACTATACTATTAGAGATAAAATAAAAACTATTTAATCTATTTAGAGTAAAGTTTTTAAAGTAAACTACTACTTAAAAAGGTAGTTATTAAAATAAAGTTTAACTTAAATATAAGGAAAATATTAATTATATAAGTATTTATATTATCTATATAGCTATATTTACTTTATAGTAATATTAAATATTTAAAAACTATTTATTTTTAATAATTAAAGTAATATATATAAAATAACTATTTAAATTACTATTTTATAAAAGAAATAATAAAAGAAATTATTAATATTATTAAACTAATTAAAATGCCAACAGGCTGCATAATCTAGCAGCTTAGTGTGCGCACGTCTTTTTAACGCTGCGCGTATAGGTTTAAATCCCACTATTAGCACTACTTTTTATTAGAATCGCGCCGCATACGTTATAGGGCTATATATAGCGGGGGTATATAACTAATAACGTAAGCTTAGACCCTTAGCGCGTTTATATAATAGGCCCAGCTTATAAGCTATTATATACGTAGCGCGCTACTAATATAATAGTATAAGCTGTAATAGCAGCCTATAGCGTAGGTGTGGGATAATAAGAGCTAATTAGTATAATTTTCTAGCTATTCCTTATTAGGTTAGAGTGTTAAAGCTTAGCTAACTAAAATTATAGGTTAGGTTTTTCTAGTAGGGCTATTTCCCAACTTAGCGTATATATATACTTAATAAGTAGTTAGCTCTAGCGGTATAGACCTATAAAATATATATACCTATATACCTATGTGCGCGCGCGTAACTATATACCTACTACTATAATATATATAATATACCCTCCCTCTAAGCGTAATTAGGCACTTAGATAGGTAAATTTATTACGTTTCTCAAACTAATTAAAATAGTAAAGATAAACTAATACTTAGCTCTAAATAAGCTTTATAATAGTTTCTTAATATAAAGTTCTATAATATATTTATTATAATAATAGCACTTTAGCCTATATTATCTCTTAATAAAATAAATAGATATAATTTATAATTAAATTAGTATTAATATATTTAGCTTAGCTAAGGTTTTTAAGTATATATATTATTTATAAGAGCTATAGGAAAAATAGGGGGAGGAAAAGTAAATAATAAGCTTAATTACTAATAAGTAGTAATAATAGCTTAAACCTATTATAAAGGTATTAAACTTTCTAGTTATAAATCCCTCTTTATAATACCCTTAAGGTCTTTTAGCTAGAATAATATCTTTATTATATTATTAAGTAGGCTTATAAAGCTAGCTATTATTTTAAGCTATAGGCTTATTTCTTATCTTTTTATAATTCTTTATTACTATATTTAAATCCTTCTTCTAAAATATTATTTAATATACCTCTTAATAAGCTTAATAATATAATAGATTTAACTAATAAGTATAATATTCAAAACTTAAGCTCTAAATATAAAGACTTAGATATCTTATTTAAAAAGAAAGCTTTTATATATTTTACTCTAAAATATAAGCTATTTTTTAAGCCTTAAGTCTTACTTTTCTTAAAGAGTTTAAATAATAATAGCCTAAATAGTAAAAGCTTAATAAATAAAAGGCTAAAAATTAATTATAATATAATAAAGTAATTTAAATAGATTAATATTAATTTAGCTATTTATAAATACCTTATAGGCTTCTTTTAAATAGCTAAAGATCTAAAGCTTAAGCTTAAAGTTAAGAATCTATAAGTTAAGTCTATTTAAATAATATATTATAAATATAGCTAATGATAAATAATAGAACTATAATAGCCTTATTAAATAATAATAAGAGTAAGCTAAAAGTTTCTTAAAGAGGTTATTAAAAAGCTTAATATTAATAGTATAATAATATAATAATATAATAAGATATTAACTTAATAGCCTTAAGGCTAATTATTTAGTAAATAGCTAGGAGGAGTAGCTTAGAGGAAGAGTATTGGAGTATTAAATATATAGTAAAAGATTTATTATTATTATTATTATTATAATAGGGGAAGTTAAAATATAAAGTAATAAACTAATAGCTAAAATAAGAGCTTACGCTTATATATAGGGTCTATAAGTTATATAGCTAAATAGCTATTAGTTAGTTAGTAAGTTAGGCTAAACCTAGAGTAAGTTAAATATATAGTTTAAATTATAATATAGTACTTAAAGGCTTAATTAAAATAGTAAAGTATATAAAAGATAATAATAATAGTATTTATATTTAAAATAGATATATTTAAAAGGTTTAAATAAATAAAAGTAATAATAAAGTATAGAGGTATTATTATATTATAGCTAGGAATAACTTAGTATTTAATTTTAAAAATTTAATATTATTTAAAGCTAATTCTTAACCTCTTTAGTTAAAAATCCTTAATAAGTAGTATAGGTTTAAGTAGTATAATATAGCTTTACTCCTTAAGATAATATATAGATATATAAGTAATATTATTTATTATCTTAAAATAACTATTCCCCTATTAAGTTATTTATCCTAAATAACTTTAGCTCTTACTTTATTTATATCTTTATTTATATAAAAATTTTATTATATATTTTTTCTTTTTTAGTTTAACTATTATAATCTTTTAGTTTAGCTTTATATTATTATAATCTTTTTTTATTTCTATTTTTTTATTTTTTAATTCCCTTAAAAACATTAAAATACTAAAAGTTAATTACCCTTTTAAATATTAAAGTAGTTTAGAAGTATATAATAAATAATTTATTATTATTTATAAAAATAAAAACTCTTATCTTTAAGTTCTTAAGGCTTAAAAAGCTTATTATTATAAATAAGCTCTTCTTAAAAGCTATTAGCTTTTTTTTTAATATTAATTAAATAGCTATTTATAATAGTCTTTTTAATATTAATAATAAGGGAAATAAATAATAAGATATAAATACTTTAAGCTATAGTTAGAGTTATCTTTATAGCTATCCTTATAGTTACTATAGAAACTATAGTAATAGTTATAATAACTTAATAAGATAAAGAGGAAATCCTAATAAGTAGTAATAAAATAATAGTAATTTTAGTAGTAATCCCTTAGGTCTTAGAGATAATAATAATAATAATAATAAGTAGGAAGTATTACCTAGCTCTAAGGGAGCTTTATAGTAGTTTATTAATATAAGTTTCTTAGTTCTTTAATATAATTCTAATACTTTAGCTTATACTATCTCTTAATATAATAAATAGATATAAATAATAGTTAAATTATTATTAATTAATAAGCTTAGCCTAACTAAGGTCTTTAGGTATATATAAGTTTATAAGAGCTATAGGAAAAGGGGGAGTAATAAGCCTTATTACTAATAGGTAGTAATAATAGCTTAAATCTACTATAATAGTATTAAACCTTTTAGTTATAAGTCCCTTTTTATAATATCTTTATAGTCTTTTAGCTAAAAGGGTAGCTAATAGGGTATCTTTATTATATTATTAAGTAAGTATAAAAAGCTAGCTATCTTAAGCTAAAAGCTTATTTCTTATTTTTTTTATTTATTACTATATTTAAATCCTCTCTTTAAGATAAGTATTATTTAACTTAATATACTATATAGTAAGCTTTATAATAATAATATTAGAGAATTAATATATATTTATAGTATCTAAAGTATTAATAGCTATAAATATAATAATAATTTAGACTTTAATATAAAAGTTATTATAATTTATTTTATTTATAAGACTATATTATTAGCTTTAAACCCTAATAAGGAGGGTATTATTATATCTACCCTTAATAGGCTTAAGGATAAAGATCTTAATATTATTAAGGTATTTATTCTATATATTAATAGTAATTTATTAACTTATAAATATCTTATAGGTTTCCTCTAAATAGCTAAGGATCTTAAGCCTAAAGTTAAGTTATAAGTACTATAAATCTAAATTAATATTAATAGTATTATTAATAGTAAGTAATAGAACTACTATAATAGTCTTAAGTACTAGAGGTAAGCTAATAGTATTTTAAAAAGTTTAATTAATAATAGTATATTAGCTTAATAGCTATATAGTTAAAAGGGTTAATTAGTTAGTAAATAGTAAAAAGGAGTAGCAGTAAGAAAGAGATTTAAGGTATTAGAGATATCTTCTAAAGTATTAGAGATATAGTAAAAAAGTTTATTATTATTATTATAATAGGGGAAGTTAAGGTATAAAGTAATAAAATAGTAGCTAAAATAGAAAGCTAGGGCTTATATATAGTTATATAACTAGATAGCTATTAATTAGTTAAGTTAGCTAGGCTAAACCTAAAGTTAGTTAAATATATAGTTTCTAAATATAATATAGTAGCTAAAGGCTATAATAATAATAATAATAATAATCCTCTTTCTTCTCTTCTTTCTCCTCTTCCTCCTCCTTTTCCTCTTTCTCCTTTTTATTACTTTAATAGTAATAATAAGAGTAATAAATAGAGAGAGAATAATAATAAAAATAATAAAAAGTTAAAATATTTTTCTCTTTTAATTCTTAATATAGATCTTAAGTTATAAGGTATATCTTACCTTTATATATATTACTTTTACTCTATATTATATATATAGTTTAGTAAGGTATATATTTCTATATACTTTAATAATTAATATTAAGTACTATATATATATATACTAATAGTATATAGGCGCTATAGTATATACTAATAAATAATAACTATTATAATAATATAATTAATAAAGGGTATAATATAGGTATAAGTAAAAATCTCTAATAGTAATAAATACTCTCCTATATCTAGAAGTAATAGAAAATAATAAGCTAATTATATATAAGAACCTTAATATAGACCTACTTTTTATAATAAATTAATAGTATATATATATATATATATACTTATAGCTTTATAGTAGCACTATTATTACTAGGGGTATAGACTATATTAATTATATAACGTTATATAATTATAGCGGTCTATATACTATATAGTTAGGTATATAAATAGAGCTTAAAACCTATAGGTAATATAGGACTTAAACCTATTACTACTATATATATATATATAATAGCTAGCTAGACTAAAACTACTTAGCTAACTACCTACTCTATATTATATATTTATCTTTTAAGAGACTTTATTAGCTTAAATAAAATTAAACTTAAAGTTATTTTTAATTTTTTCTATTAATATAATATATTTAATTTATCTTATTATAACTAATATATTAAGTATAATAATACCTATATTATAGTAAGTTTATTCTTAATTTATTTAGATTTTAATCTAGTTTTATTAATATTGTATATAGGTTTTTACTTTAATATTTAGTAATTTTAATAATATAATTACCTTTCTTATTATTTTTAATAAGCTTTTTATCTATATAACTCTTCTTAACTAAAGTTACTTTTAATAGAGGCTTATAGAGATCTTAATTAGTCTTCTAAAGGATTTTAAAGCCTTTAAAGCTACTTATTATTAATATTAAAACTTAAGTAAAGCTAAAGTTTTTAGCTAAATATATTTAAGTATATTTAACCTCTTTTTTAATAGTTTATTAACTTATTATTAAGAGATTAAGAGTAATTTTAAATAGATTATTAATATTTAATATTAAACTTCTAATTAGATATTATTTTCTTATTACTAACTTAAATATAATCTTAATAATACTATAAGTCTTAAAATAAAGTAGTAATTCCCTAGTAATATTAATATAATTATATAGCTTAAAACTTTATTCCTATTTATTTTTTTTATAATTAATATTAGCTTTATAGCTTAGAATTCTATTAAAAAGAGAGCTTATAACTAAACTTTTAACTTATTTTATATTTTACTTTTAAGTATAAAATAAAACCTTAAGGTTTTAATCTATTTTTATAGCTTAGCTTATTATTATAAACTTAACTTAACTCTTAATTAAGGTTTTAAGTTAAATTATATTTTTATTTACTCTTTATTATTTATAATCTTTAGTTTTATTAAGAAATTACTTAATTTAAATAGAAGGAAATAGTTTTTAGGTTTTTTTTTATATTTTAATTTAATTTCTTTTTATTTTATTTCTCTCTTCTTTAGAGAGACCTTAGCTATACTAAATACTAATAGTCTTAAGGTTTTTAGAGATTTAATAGGAAACTTTTCAATAATAAATTATATTCCTTTT
Organism: Colletotrichum karsti; assembly: GCF_011947395.1. Taxonomy (NCBI): domain Eukaryota; kingdom Fungi; phylum Ascomycota; class Sordariomycetes; order Glomerellales; family Glomerellaceae; genus Colletotrichum; species Colletotrichum karsti. The sequence goes on from NW_024065921.1 coordinate 843,302, forward strand.
CATTATTCTTTTTATTTTTTAGCTTTTTATTTAGCTTTTTATTTATTATAATTTAGAAAAGCTTTTTTAATATTAATTAGGTTTTTAATTAATACTTAAAAGTTATATTTTAAAAGCTATTTAAACTATTTAATTAAATAATAAGTTTTATTATTCTTTATATAATAGTTTATGATTTAGTTAAGTTTCTATTTATCTTTACTCTCTTTTAGATTTAATATAGATAGGAGTTTATTACTCTAGTTATTATATTATAGTTCTAAGAGGCTTATATAGAAAATATTATATAACTATAAGTATTATTAAGGTAAAGCTAAATAATAAGCTTACTTTTCTATATAGTTAAGTATTCTAAAAAGACTAATATACTTTAAAGCTAATTTATACTATATTACTTTAAATTATAAGTTTTAAATTAATAAAAAGATAAAAGATCTAATTAAAAAAATAATAAGATTATAATACTTATTATAGCCTTTTACTTATTATTTTATTATTTTTTATTAATATTCCTTAAGGTTTCTCTTTATTTAATAAAGTTTTTTAAGGCGTTTAGTTATACTTTATATCCTTTTTATATTAATTTTATTCTTAAAATTAAAATAAACCTCTAGCTAATAGCCTATAAGAGCTTTAGTTAGTAAAACTCTAATTATTAAGTTTTAATTATTATTTACTATATATTAAGTTTATAAAAGTAAATTTATTTAGTTTACTTCTTAATAATAAAAGTATTATAAATATTATTTTAATTATTTATCAATAGCTTCTATTTAGCTATCTATTTAAATATAAAATATTATTAAAAGCTTTTACTTTATATAGTTATAATAATAAAGTTTTAATTAAAATTAGCTTATAAATATTAAACCTCTATTAAAAATAATACCCTTAAGTATATTAAATTTAAATTTAATTTCTTAATAGAAGATCTCTATTAAATTAATAGATATTATATTAATATTTACTACTATATAGATATAATATTTTATATATCTCTTTATAATAATTAATATAGTATTAATCTATATTATTTTATTAAATATAAATAGTAAACCTATAATAAAGTCTATAGAGACTTTCTTAAAGGGATAGCTTAATTAAGGGAGAGATATTAACTCTCTATATAGTTAATAGGTTTTTACTTTTAAACTTAATAAATAGTATATCTCTAAATAAAATCTTTAATATTTTAATTTATATTAATTTATTTAAACTTTCTTTAAATTAATTTTATTATTTTCTTTATTTTAAAGTATTTAGCTAATAGATTATTATAAAATAGATTTAAGATTATTTATTTTAAAGTATTCTCTTAAGGGATAAAAAGTTTAGCTTTAAAAAGTAATAACCTATTATCTATTAAAAATTAATATAGTTTTTAAGAGATATTCCCCTAAAGGTCTTTAATAATTTATTAGCTAAATATATTATTTATTTAGGTATCTTTAATAAAGCTTAATAATAAAGTAGATATATCCTCTTAATAAACTTTTTTATAAAAAGATATTTTTTTAGCTTTTACTTTTATAATAGCTTAAATTTAACTTTTTAATAATTATTATTATAAAACTATATCTTAATAGAATAAGTCTACCTTTTATTATAACTTTAAAAAAAGGTTAATATTTATTTCCTTTTTATTTAGATAATTTAAATAATAAAATAGCTTATTAATAGAGTTTAATTTTCCCTAATAATATCTTATTATAAAGTTATAAATAGCTAAAAGTATATAATAATATATTTAATAGCTATTTAATTTTAGTTAAGATATAAATATCTATAAGTTTTAATAATTAGTTAAGACTTTAACCTTACTTATAGCCCTTTTAATATAATATTATTAATATTTAAAAGATTTAATGATAATAAGTATTTCCTAATTAAGGGTATTAAAATTTAATTTAATACCTTTAAACTTATAAAACTAAAAGACTACTAAATATTACTATTTATTTAGCTATTACTAAGAGAGGATATTAATAATAATAAAAGCTAATATATCTATTTTAATTTATATTTTTCAAGCTAAATTAAAATAATATAAAAGAAAAGCCTTTTAAAGGGTATAAATAAGCTTTTAAAATACTAGCTTCTTAATAAGAAATAATAATATTAATTTTAGTTTTTTTCTATTTTTACTTCCCTTTAGTAAGTCTATTAAGGGTTTTATAATTTTAAAATATTTTTAAATAAATCTTCTATAAAAGTTATAAAACTTTAAGAAAACTTAAACCTTTTAATAAGTTTTTAGCTTTAACTAAATAGTAATAACTTTGACTCTCTTTAGATCTATCTTAATATTATCCCTTAATAGAATAAATCTTAAGAATTTAACCTTTATTTAATAAAAAGTATACTTTAAGGGTTTAATAAAAAGTATTACTTCCCTTAAGTATATAAAAACTTAATATAAATACTTTATATAGTCTTTATAAATTTTAAAGAATATTAAGATATTATTTAGATATACTATATAGATTATATCTATAAGCTCTCTTAAAGTATTATTAATATATATCTAAAAAATAGTTAATAAGTTTATAAGCTTTATAAATAAAATATAGAATTTATATAAGCTATATTAAGTTTAAAAGGCTATTTTCTATTTATATTCCTTTTAGATATAAATATAATAATATATATCTTTTAGATTAATTTTTAAGAAATATTAAGCTTTTATAATTTAATCTAAAAGTTTTAAAATTAGAAGTAAAAAATAATGGTTTTTAATTATTATTTTATTTAAACCTTAATAGTTTATAATAAAATATAAAGATCTATTCTATTTAGAGATAAATATAATAAAAGCTTTAATAAAGCTCTTTAAAAGGTAAATTTAATTTCATTATAAAAACTCTAAAAGATATTCTTATAAAGCTATAAGTTTATAAAGTAATAAAGAATAAATAAGCCCTTATAGAGGGCTTACTCTCTCCTTAAGATTAATAATATAATTTAAAGATTTAGAGGGAAATAGAATATTTATACTCTTAAGAGTTAAGATATTTTTAAAGGAATTTAATTTCTTTAAAATAGCTTAAACTCCTAAATATAAGTTAAGTTTCTCCTCCTTTTCTTTATTTAGAAATAATAAGGGTTTAAATAGCTAAATAATAATAAAAACTTAAGCTATTTTTTAAAAAGCTTATTTAATAAAGTATTAAAGTTAATAAATCTCTTAAGCCTTTTAATTTATTTTAAATTATTATTTTTTATTTCTCTCTTTAAAGTAAATATTATAATCTTTTAGTATTATTATAAATAAGAGTATTAAACTTTTATTTTAATATAAATTATAATTAATAGGTAGGGAGTATTACCTAGCTTTAAGGGAGCTTTATAGTAGTTTATTAATATAAGTTTCTTAGTTCTTTAATATAATTCTAATACTTTAGCCTATACTACCTCTTAATATAATAAATAGATATAAATAATAATTAAACTAATATTAACTAATAAGTTTAGCTTAGCTAAGGTCTTTAGGTATATATAAGTTTATAAGAGCTATAGGAAAAGGGGGGGTAATAAGCCTTATTATTAATAGTAATAATAGCTTAAATCTACTATAATAGTACTAAACCTTTTAGTTATAAGTCTCTCTTTATAATGCTCTTATAGTCCTTTAGCTAGAAGGGTAGTTAGTAGGGTATCTCTATTATATTATTAGGTAGGTATAAGAAGCTAGCTACTATCTTAAGCTAGAAGCTTATTCCTTATCTTTTTTATTTATTACTATATTTAAATCCTTCCTTTAAGATAAGTATTATTTAACTTAATATATTATATAGTAAGCTTAATAATAGTAACGTTATAGACCTAATATATATTTATAGTATTTAGGGTACTAATAGCTATAAATATAATAATTTAGACTTTAATATAAAAGTTACTATAGCTTATTTTACCTATAAGACTATATTACTAGCTTTAAACCCTAATAAGGAGGGTATTATTATACCTACCCTTAATAGGCTTAAAGATAAGGATCTTAATATTATTAAGGTATTTATTTTAGATATTAATAGTAATCTATTAACCTATAAGTATCTTATAGGTTTCCTCTAAATAGCTAAGCATCTTAAGCTTAAGGTTGAGAATCTATAAGTTCTATAGATTTAGATTAATATTAATAGCGTTACTAATAGTAAGTAATAGAACTATAATAGTCTTAAGTGCTAGGGGTAAGCTAAAAGTCTTTTAAAAAGTTTAATCTATAATAATATATTAGCCTAAAGGCTATATAGTTAAAAGGGTTAGTTAGTTAGTAAATAGTAAAAGTTTTAGAGAAGTCTTCTAAAGTATTAAAGATATAATAAAAAAGTCTATTATTATTATTATAATAGGGGAAGTTCTAGAGGTATAAAGTAATAAAATAGCAGCTAAGATAGGAACCTTAGGCTTATATATAGTTATATAACTAAATAGCTATTAATTAGTTAAGTTAGCTAGGCTAAACTTAGAGTTAGTTAAATATATAGTTTCTAAACGCAATATAGTAGCTAAAGGCTAAATTATAATTAATAGCTATATAAAGCTTTATAAACTTTTAATAAGCTCTTTAAAAACTAATAAGAATAAAGAGAATAAAGTATACCCTATAGATTAATATAATAAAATAAGAAATTAAAGATAATAGGGGAGGTATAAGCTTTATAGTATTAAAATAAAACTTTTTTATAAATTAGATAGATATAATATTATATTTAGCCTCTATATTAAAATTAATATATATTATAATAAATAATTATTAAGTTTTAATTTATATATCTATATAGAAATAGGATATAGTTTTTATTTTTAGATTAAAGAGAAAAAATAGAGGTTTATTTCTTTTTAATTAGTTTTCTTAACTTTTATAATATAGAAGTAAGTACTAATTAAATAGAAGTTAATTTCTCTTTACTTTTATTTATCTTTTTTATAATAAAAGGGTATTAATTTAATAAATAATTAGAATTACTATAAGTAAAATAAATATAGGGTTTCTTAATAATATAGTTTATTCTATTTTTATTTACTTTAATATCCTTTTTCATTTTCTCTTTAAAATAGAGAGACTTTTAAGGGGCTTTTATAAGTCTTTTATAATAAGTAATAATACTTTATTTTCATATATCCTTTAATAAGGATTTATATTTATACTTAATATTTAGCTAGATAACCCCTTAATATTATATTATTATTATTACTATTTTCTCTTAAGTCTTAAGAAAGTTAATAATATTAATTTATATATACTTCTTTAAGTTATTAATTAACTTTATATAAAACTTAAAGGTACTCTCTTTACTTAGCTTTAATATAAATTCCTTTTCTAAAGATTAAAGATATATATAGAAGTCTTTTAAGTCCTAATTACTTTATTATTATATAGTAATAATTTAATATATAATATTAAGTTTTTAAAACTAAATATCTTTAATAAAAGTCTTTATCTATTTTATAAAGAACTAATAGTTCTTAATATTAGCTTAATAATTTACTAATAAATTATCTTTATATAGGTTCTAATAGCTATAGTAATTAGAATCTATATAGTTTAAAATAACTATAATTTTCTTTAAGTCTTTTTAAAACTATTTAAATACTCCCTTAAAGGCTTATTTTAGATTTTATAACTATTTAATATACTTTTAATAATTAATCTTTAATATGTATTTATTAATATTTTTAACTTTAATATTAATATTATTACTTAAGGAATAACTTTAATAATATAGTTAATAAGTTAGAGTTATAATAAGTTATTATAAAAAATCCAAGTTTAATTAAACTAACTTTAGTTAAGTAATTTAATTTATTATTACTATATAATTATAATTTAAAATCTACTTTATCCCTTAATCCTCTTAGAGAACTACCCTATTAAATAGGAGATCTTAATCTATAGGCTTATTATCTTTAAGATTTATTAGGAAATCCCTAAGGGAATTAGGATAAAAGTAATATCCTTACTCTATATTAATAAAATTAATATTATCTATATTATAGGTAGCTTATTAAAAAAGAATTATTATTATTATTATATTATAATTAGAAATAACTTAATATTTAATTTTAAAAATTTAATATGATTTAAAGCTAATTTTTAACCTCTTTAGTTAAAAATCCTTAGTAAGTAGTATAGGTTTAAATAGTATAATATAGCTCTACTCCTTAAGATAATATATAGATATATAAGTAATATTATCTATTATTTTAAAATAAGAGGTTAATATTATTATTATAAGTAGTTATATAGTACTATATATAACTTTAGACTAAGCGTTTTAAGTTTTAAATACTTAAGCGCTTAGGTGCTAAGGGGTAATATAAAGTATAAATAGGTAAATATCTTAATACTAATAGTCTTTTATTTTATATTAATTATTTATCTAAATACTTAATTAAATATATAAATTAAATAATTTTATAATAGCCCTTATTATTAAACTATTAATTAGTTAGTAAGTAGCTATTTTTAAGTAGTAATTACTTCTATTATATTTCTCCCCTATTATAATAGTTATTAACTAATTATTATATATTTAGAGTAATACTTCTATATACTATTTATTGCTCTATTTATATTATTACTTTATTATTATTAATAAAATAGTAAAGAGCTATATTTAGTAATAACTTTATTTATATATTAGCTAAGTTATTTTATCTATTTATTTATTAAACCCCTAATAGTTTATATCTTTTATATAACTAATAGAGCGTTATAATATTAATTATAAGCTACTTCTCTTTTATAGTATCTAATTTAACTAAATATTTATATAGAGAGTATAAATCTAGATAGATAATAATTAAAATTAATAGAGTAATATTAAGCTTATTTATAATCTATTTAAATATATATAAAAGAGTAAATACTAAATTAATATTAATAACTATAATATAGATCTTTAATATTAAAATACTATAAGTAATATATTTATATTTAGTAGATAAATAATAAATAATATTATTTATTATTTTAAGAGAGAAGTTATTAATAAGAGCTTTATTAATTAGTATAATAATATAGCTAAGCTAAAAGGTAAAGTTCATATTATTTATAAATAAATTATTAATAAAGATAAATAACTTAATAGTTATAAAGTTAATTAAAATAAAAAATAGTTTCTTTATTATATTCTCTTTCTATTAAGCAATTTATTAATTTAATATTATAATATTAATATTAATAAGTTATTATTATTAAGTAGCTATAAATAGGTTAAAAGTAGCTTTAAGCTAATAGATAGAAGTAATATAAGCCCTATAAGCTCTTTACTTAATATATTACTATTTTAATATATTATTAATCTTATTAATAATAGGGAGCTTATTAATAGTTACTAACTTAATACTTTAGCCCTTTTAGTATAGATTAATAGTATTAATAGTATAAACGCTAATTATATTATTAATCTATATCTTAATAATAATAAAGTACTAATAAGTTAAAAAAGAAATTAAAAAGTAAAGATTAAATATAGATATATTATATTTAGTTTATTTTTATAATAAATATTATATATTACTTATTAATAAGTATTAGCTTTAATAATACTATATAAAGGCTTAATAACTTTTATAATAATATTAAGTAGATAGAGGTATTTAATTTATTTAAATAAATAAATATAAATCTCTTTAATTAATATTATTTATAATTAAATATAAGCTTAAGTAATATTATATATTTAGATCTTATAGTTCTTATTAAAAGTAGAAATAATAGCTAATAATAATTATAAACTATAACGTTAAATTATAAGAAACTATATTAAAATACTCTACTTATTACTATTATTAACTCTATAGATAATAAGTTATAACTTCTTATAAGGTTTTATAGTTTTATTTTTAATTTTATTAACTATATATAAGTTAAATATTCTATTAGGTACTTTAGAAATATCTATTAAATAAAAGACTTTATAGTTCTATAGGGTAGTAATCTCCTTATAGTATAAAATATAAAAGGGTAATTTATTAGAGAGTAATATATTATTATTTTATAGCTTTAAATAGAGGTTTTAATAAGATTTTTCTTTTATTATAATAAATATAATAGTATTATCTAACCTATAGTTATTAACTTCTATTATAAAGATCTTATTATAAATTAAAGTAGTTTAAATCTTATAGAGGTAGCTTTAACTTCTTTTAATAATAATAAGCTAAGTTATTAATAATATAATAGTATTAATAAGATAAAAGGGGTTATTAATAGTAATATTAATAATTATATTATTATTATCCTTATAAAAGAGTTATATTATTATTATAAAAAAGTTTTATTAGCCTTAAGGTATTGAAATAATATAGGTTTTATTAAAAATAGTAATAAATTAAAAAGAGCTTTCTTATTTACTCTTTTTATAATAAACTTAAATAAATAATTATAATAATAAGTTAATAATATTTATAATAAATAGGCTATTATAACTATTAATAATATTAATAACTTATTATTTAGATTACTTAATTTAAAGAGTATTTATAGCTTATTAAATTACTTTAGCTTATTTAGTAATATTTAAAGAGGTTACTAAATTACTATTAATTTTAAGGTAGATATTAAAGACTAAGAGGGTAAGTATAAATCTATTAGGCTTAATAGTATTATTAATAGCTTTAACTACTATTTAAAAGGCTTATTTAAGCCTTATAGATAGGCTCTCTTAATAAATAATAAAATAAGCCTTTTAGAGAGGTCTATAATATTATTTAACTTTTTTAATCCTATAGTAAGCTTTAATAGAAATAATCTTAATATTAATAGCTATAGATTTAGCTAAAGTCTTAAATTATTTAATAGAGAAGTTTAAATTAATATTAATAATAAGTTAATTAGATAAGCCTTAATATACTTAAATCTAATAGAAGTAGAGAGTCTTTTATATTATTTTTATAGAGATATTTAATATAAATTTAACTATATTAAAACTAATAATTAAGTTAATAATATATAGAACTAACTTATTATTAAGGTATATTATATTAATAATAACTTTATAATTAAAGTTAATATTATTAAAAAGTATTAATATTAAGTTAATAACTCTTATAGACCTTAATTAACTTCTTAATAATTAATATATAAATATTATAGTTAGTATAATATAAAAGGGTAATAAGTTGAATAATAAATAGATAGCTAAAATAATAATAGAGATAATATACTTTAATTTCTATAAAGTAGCTATTATAATTAAATATTCTCTTATTATTTAATAATAGCTAAATATAGCTCTATTTCTAAATAATTAGTTTAATTTAGCTAGATTTAGTATTATAAAAGTAATTTATAATATTATTAAAATAGATATTAAGTTCATTTATATTATTAAGATATATAAAAAAAGAGGTCCTTATTAATATAATATAGAAAGTAATTAAGCTAAAAAGTGAATTAATAATTAATATATTATTAAAGCTTTTAATAAGCTTATTACTAAAGTAAATAATTACCTCTTTAGCTTTATTAATATTAATTTTAAGCTTTAGCTAGAAGTAGAAAAAGGTAATAACTTAGTTCTTATTAGCTATAGAGTAACTAATAGTACTTAAATTTAATATAATCCCTTAAAAGATAATAATATTATATCTATTAAGGTAAAAGATCTATATAGGCTTAAAGTCTTTTAATCTATTTAGAGAGAATAAGAGAATAGAGACTATTTTAAAGGGTTCTCTTAAAAGAATAATAATATTATTCCTTATAAAATAGTAATAAGTTAATTAATTTAATAATAAAATAGTAATTTTATTACTATTAAATATAAATAATAAATTAATATAAAAAGTCTAAAAGAATTAAAGCTTAAAGGGTTTAGAGGGGTCTTAAGTAATATTAAGTAAGTTTTAAATAAATTAAATATTATTTTTACTATTTATTAGTATTAAACTATAGTTCTCTTCTTTTATATTATTATTATTTTTATAAACTATAATAAATATTAAATATTTAGCTTTTATTATATTTTAAATATAATAACTTCTTTTAAACTTATTAAATCTCTTTAACTTATTATACTTAAATAATTAATAGCTTAACTTATTATAAACTTAATAGATATTTCTCTTAAAGTTAGGCTTAAGCTAAAAGGTATTATTTTTATTATTATTGTTACTATTATATAGCTAATATTTATTATTAAACTTACTATAAGTATTATTATTATTATTATATTATTAGCTATATTAAAACTTATAGTTAATATATATTACTTTCTTAAGGTCTTAAAGGTTATTAATATTATTATTATATTTAGCTATAAACTAAATAGGAGTTTTAATCTTTTATATTTAAGAAAAAGTATTAATAGTATTATATAACTTCTTATATAGTTAAGATATTTACTCTAAAGAGTTAAATAGTATAAGTTTATACTCTTAAATACTTTAATAGGCTTTAATTAACTTATTATAAAGTATTATATTAATTCTTATTTTAAAGCTTAAAGTAGACGTAATTTTAGAGAAGGTCTTAAAGAGTAATTTAAGGACTTTAAATTTAAGCTTACTTAAGTTATTATAAATAAAAATAAAAAAACTAATATTATATTATATTATTCTATTAATAAGTTTTAACTTATTTAACTTAAAGTAGCTTTATATTATTTTAACTATTTTATAAAAAAGAGGGAATTTAATTTTATTATTAATAATATATTAAAAGTAATAGTTTTAAATATTACCTTTTAATATTAATAAAAAACTATTAATATATTAAATAGGCTTAATATTAACCTTATTATAATAGTCCTTATAGATCTATAACTTAAACTTAAAGATATCTAACTTATTATTATTATACTTAATATTATTATTATTACTACTATAGAACTTTATAAAACTTTTAAAGGCTTATAGGTTAATATTATTAAACTCTTAATATTAAAAGTAGTCTATTAAAGTTATAAAGTAGTTTAATAAAAAAAGGGGTTAATTAAATCTATTTTATTAAAATAAATAAATAGAGTCTTAACTTATATAAAAGGGGCTTATAATAGAGGCTAAATTAAGCTTAAGTTTTTATAATTATTATAATTAATACCTCTAAATAGTCTTTCCTATTAATAAGTAAATTTAAGCTAATTAGAATTATTTTAAGGTATAAAGAGAATAATATTAATAAGTAGTTAAAAACTAAATAGAGTAAAAGCTATTTATTTATTTAAAATAAATAGAAATAATAATATTAGCCTCTTAAATATAATAAAGTTATCTTTAAGGCTTATAATATTATTTTAAAACTTTATATTAGTTTTAATTTATTAATATATATAAAGCTAGTTATTTCTTATATATATTATATTATTATTACTCTAAATATTATATTTATCTTAATAGATATACTTTTAAATATTCTTATTAATTAATTATTTATTCTTTAGAATATAAATAGTATTATAAATAAGAAACTTATAAAGTATCTTATTTATCTTTAAGTTTAACTTATTAAAAGTAGATTTTAATAGCTCTTTAAAGTTATTTTTAAATTAAGCTTGAAAGATCTTTTTATTTATATTATTTTAAATATATTTATTAAAATAGTAAATAAAATAGCTAGCTACTTTTTTATTATTAATATTATTTATATTTAAAGATATAATATTATTATATAATAAAGAGTTAATAAAGTTTTTAAAGTTATTTAATAATAATACTAAATATTTATAAAGAGTATTTATTTAGCTTAATTTAATTCTTATTATATTTAGTAATAAAATAGGAATTAAATCCCTTTAATTATCAATAGTTCAATTAATTAAATTAATATTTACTTTATAAATAAAGCTATAATCCTTAAGCTATAGCTTTAAGAGTAACTCTTTATTTAAAGGCTAATAAAAGCTATAAACTTAAGTCTTTATATTCTTAATAAAGAGAAATAATTATATAATACTTATAGCTTATTAAATAATAATAATTTAATTAATAAATTAATATTTACTTTATAAATATAAATACCTTCTTTAAGCTATAGCTTTAAGCATTAATCTATTTATTTAAAGGCTTATAAAAGTTATACTTTATTACTAAAAATAAAAATTATAATAGAGAGCTAATTATATTATAAATCAAATTATAAAAAGAGTAAAAATTATTAAGATATAAATAAATAAATAAGAGAGAATAACTAAAGTATTCAAATATTATTAAGAGTAAATCCTTTATATTAATTAAAAAAAGAAAACTTTAAATTTTAATAAGCATTAAATATATATAGTACTATCTATAAAAAGCTTAAAAGTTTCTAACTTATATATATTAAAGGATATTACTAAAGGTTAAAATAAATATTTAGTTATAATATAAAATAAAGTAAAAGAGAGATATAAAAGGTATAAGAGATTAAAGTTATAAAAGAGTTTAAAAGAATATTAAAAGAAGCTAAATAAATAAAAGCTAAAAGTAATAAAGAGGCTAAAAATAAGTTATATTAATAAATTAATAATATTATTATTTAAGCTTTTAATATAATTTTTTTTATAATATTTATTAATTAATATAAATTAATCTTAATATAGACTTTAGAGTTTTTAATCTTTTTAAAAAGGATACTCTTAATAAATATATAAATAGTAAGTTATAAATAAAATAAATTAAATAGCTAAAGTATTTATTAGGATATTTACCTACTTATGCCCTATACTGCCCCTTAGCGCCTAAGCGCCTAGGCGTCTAGAACTTAGAACGCTTAGTCTAAGGTTATATATAGCGCTATATAACCGCCTATAATAGTAATATCTACCTTTATACCTTACTATTATACCTACCTATTTAGACCTTCTAGATATATCTATCTTAAATATAAATACTACTATTATTATTATCTTTTATATATTTTACTATTTTAACTAATTTAGTAATATTAATACTAATTAATAGTTAACTTTACTATTATACTATTTATAAATAATATTATTATATTTTTTACTTATAATTTTTTCCTTAACTATAGATTAATAAGGTTATAAATTAAATAGATAATACCTTAAGATAAACTAGAACTTTCTTAAATTATTATAATTATTATACTATAAGGAAGTAATAAGTTATTACTACTTAAGTATTTAAAGGGGATCTTATAAGATTATTAATATTAGCCTATTTAAATAGAAACTATTTATTACCTATTTAAATTATTTTATACTTACCTTTTTAAGGAAATCTTATAATTATTAATATTAGCCTATTAATTATAAATAGTTATAATTTATTTTATATCTACTTCTATTAAATATTAAATAATAATAATAATATCTATATTATCTTTTTTTAGCTATAAGCTCTATAACCTCTAAATCTCCTATTAATAATATATCTATTTTACTCTTCTACTCTATCTTAAGCTATTTAGCTATTTTTATATTTATAATATTAAGTTATTTAAATCTATTTAAAATACTAACAATAAGATCTTATAATATCTCTAACTTATAATAAATCTCCCCCTTTTACTCTACCTAACTATTATTACTATTTAACTTATTATAAATTATATCTTTTATTTATTTATATTATATTTTACTCCTTTTATTAATATTTATTATAATTAATAAAAATACCTCTTTTATTACTTTAATAAATCTCTCCCTTTTATTATTTTATTATTACTATATAATTTTTACTTTAGGCGCTTAGCTGAGTGGTTATTAGCCTAGCAGGCGTGCACGTTTTACGTGCGCGCAGTGAGTTTAAATCTTATAGCGCTTAAGGGTTTTAGGCGGTATAGGCCGCTTATATACCTAACTATATAGCATATAGACTATACGCGCGGTTATATAAGGTATAGCGCCCTTATATAACTATATAAGTAGCTTATATAGGTGCGCCTATAGCCCTAGGGCTATGCGCACACCTATATATATAGGACGTTCTATACGCTTAACGCGCCTATATATAAACTAGGCCCTAAGCTAATAGAATTAAGAATAGTACTTTAATTTATATAGTAATTATTTAATTTAAGAAAGTATTAGGTTTATTGCTATTTAAGGTTTTCCTATTAACTATATAGTATAAATAGAACTAAGAAACCTTAGTATTAAGAAATGCGCGTAATAGCGTATTAGGTAGCATTAGATACTTAAATATAGGGCGTAGCACTCCCTTTATATAATTTTTACTTTATATACTCTTTTTTAGTAAATTTAATATCTATAGTAAATATTTAATAACTATTAGTTATTTTATTTACTCTTACTTTTTTATAGTACTATTAGTATTACTAGACTAGTTAAAATAGTAAAGTATATAAAAGATAATAATAATAGTAGTATTTATATTTAAGATAGATATATCTAGAAGGTCTAAATAGGTAGGTATAATAGTAAGGTATAAAGGTAGATATTACTATTATAGG